>NW_009930022.1:10093-14041 GCF_000696875.1 Nestor notabilis | reverse complement strand
AGAGCGCGGGGAGGCGGGAAATTTAAACCGGGCGCCACTGGGGCTCCTTCCCCTCAGGCGGTTCCCAGCGGGATTCTCTGCGGGATCCCGGCATCTCGGTTCTCCCGCCTCTGTCTCCCCTCTCCCTGCAGGGTCACCAACGGTGGCAAAACCACCCTGACCAACAGGCTCACCAAGGCGCTGCCCAACTGCTGCGTGGTGCACCAGGATGACTTCTTCAAGGTACGCTGAGACCCCGGGTTAAAGCATTAACTGCTGCTTGTACGTGCGGTGGCAGCTGTAGTGGGTCCCCACACACAGCTTTTATATACTTGTGCATGTTTTCCAAGTAAGTTTTGACGGCTTGGGAGCAGCAACCTTCTGATGTTAGGGTTTTTTTTCTCCTTTATATAATTTTTAGATGATTTTGGACAGGGAACGAGATGCTGACACTTACAAATGTCAGTGTCTGCGCCCCTAGAATGGCTGCAGCAAAAGCTTCCTTTAGTTCTAATAACAGATCTAACTGGGTTGGACTGATTTCTGCTAGAGGTCGTTTACTGTGCTCGGCACAAACAGTTTTCTCCATGTTGGGTTTTCCTCCTTATTTAAATATGTTGCTTCTAAATAATCTTTTAGGATTTAAGCACCCCTGCGCTGCTTTAAATACAGGAGGACAGTTGTGTTGGGGAGCTTTACAGCTCCCTGTCAGAAACCCAGTTAAGAGATTGCTAAAGATGAATGCACAAGAGCTGTGCTGAGTTGGGAGAGCAGCAGGGACCACATCACTAATCCCTGCAGGGTTCCCAGGAAGGACAGAGCTGGACCCCACCACATGTGGGAGTCCAAGAGATATGGCCACACACTTGAAGTATCCCTCTGTCATTCCCTGATGTGTGAGGTGCTCTGGCACCAGTGGTTTGTCCTGACTTTGCAGGAGCATGTGCCACGTGAAACAGAGACCCTCATTTGAAAAGCTTCTGTGCCAGAAGCCTCATGCACAGATTTGGTCACATATGAGTCCTGGAAGTCAAGGAATTCTGTTGGAGTCTCCATAAAGATCTACAGTTTTTTCCCTAGTGTGCTTAGCTGGCAAATGCCAGTAAAACTATGGTAGCTAGGCTAGTAAGTAGCTAGTAAAGCTGTAACTACTGACCACGTGTCTTGTTATGCTGACCTGTGTTTCCATTAGGAGTTGAAATAGCTGTTCTTGAACATGTAAATTTTAGGATTTACATATTGCTGTATTTGCATTTTAAGTTCTTTTATGTGTTGACTTATAAACAGGCACCTGTAGTGTTTTGGCTAATAACACCGTATCAAATGATTAACCTAGAACTTTATCCAAAGTGGCTTGACCAAGCCAAGGAAACTCCTCACAGTTCCTGGGGTTGGTGAAAATGGGAAGTTAGATTTGAATGTAGCCCAAGCAGGGTCTGTAACTGTTGTTAAGTGAACACTTGCTTTGTTGTGTATTGCAGTAGTGTCCAGGTTGTGATCGGATCTTAGGTAACTGATCACGCTGAGTTTGCAGCAATGTTTTATTGCTCACTATATTTCAGCCACAAGATCAAATAGAAGTCGGGGAAGACGGCTTTAAACAATGGGATGGTAAGAGCAGTGTTCGCTATAGGATGCAGTAATGTATATTTTTCCTAAGTATTTCTTTTTAATTATTAAAGATTTAACAGTAAATTTATGTAACTTCAATTTAACAAGTTCGTTCTATTTTATACTTTCAAGCCTATGTGCTCCATGGTATTTGATTATGTACCTTTTTCCCACCCACCCCCTTTCTTCTAACTAGTGTTGGACTCCTTGGATATGGAGGCAATGGTGAGCACTGTGCGTGCCTGGATTGAGAACCCAGTGAAGTTTGCCCGTTCCCATGGGGTGAATGTTACGCCTGGCTCTAAAGAGCCAGCTTCCAAAGATACCCATATATTGGTCATTGAAGGCTTCCTGCTTTATAATTACAAGTAAGGTTTGGGGAACTATTAACAGTTTGCCAGGGAAGAACACTAGATCCCTGCTGCTGGGGCTAAAACCTCCTTTTTACTAATATACCCCTCCTGTCTTGTCCTGAGGTATCATGCACAAGAATTTTTCTCATTTCAAATGGAAAATTCCCCACTAAATGCTGGGAAAAGCGAGGTGCATGAGGTGACTTTCTCAAGGTAACACAGGAAGCTCATTTGGGCATGCCCTTGAATGCCAGGTCATGAGGAGTTGTAGATCAGTACTGAGCGGTGGCATGGACTTCCCTCCTGGCCTCCCTCCACGAGGCCTAAACCTTGACCTGCAAAGGCCATTGGTGAGAACAACTTGATAATCCACTCTGCGTTCACCACATAGAATCTCCCCTGCAATTTAGGAATAGTTCCTTCATGTGATAAACGTTGATGCTAAACTGAGCTTAGTTAGAATTAATTGTAAATTGGAGCACAGATCAACTTTTTTGCTTTTTTACATGGGGGGAAAAATGCTTGGCAGGAAGAGAGGAGACTCCAATGAAGAGAGAAAACTCCCAACAGCTAAATATACACCCTGCAGAAATCACGTGCTATGAATGTGACCAGCAAAAGATTCTTGGCTCCAAATTCCAGTTTTGTTTACAAAACTCTTTCAAGAGAACAAGCTGTGACACTGAGAAAACCAGACTTGAGTCATGCCATCAGACAGGCAGCGCCATCCCAGCTTTCCAAACTGAATGTAAAATGGCAATCTTGGACCAGCTGTACCAAGCATGGCCAAGTGAGGAATGTGCTGGCACACTGCTGGGTGTTCATCCTCAGTGAGGTGACTCTTAGTGTCTCCTGAAGGTTACAAATACCTCTGAAGCTCTGTCTTGTTAATGGGAGCTTTTCCATAGCCCAGGGGACTGTTCCATCCTGGACCTATAGCTTGCTCAGTTCATGCTATATTAAGCATTTTTGCAACCCTCCCAGGCTTTTAGAAGTCTGAGTCCCACCAGGTTCAAGGTAGATTTGCTTCAGGGATTTTTCTAGGTTTATTTTCTTCAGCCTCGTAGCAGCTCAACACAGAAAGCTGCAGTAGAGCCTGTTCTGGAAAAGAACAGGAGCTGATGAGCTGCCTTTGCCAAACCTGTGTGCCCACAAATGCTGCAGCACAACAGGCCAGGTGGTTTGATAAGTCAGTGCAGTGCCCATGCCAAGGCAAATGATAAAGAAGCAGCACAGTTTACACTCCAGGGCTTCCCAGTCCCGTGTCTGACCCCCCACAGCAGGAGGTGTTTGGGTGGGAAGACTATGTAATGCACCATTCTGACCTCCAAACCCTGTGTTCTGTGTTTTATGGTGAATAAACCTATTGTACTTTAGCTTGTGTCTTAATGAGGACACACTTCTGTTGTCTCCAACACACACAAATATGGGAAAGGAAGGGGTGATTCAGGGCTTTCAGGGGTGATTTAACACTTTGACAGAAAAAAAAAGACACATTCTTTCTTTCTACCCTACCCCAGACCACTGATAGACCTCTTCGACTTGCGCTACTACCTGGCAGTTCCATATGATGAGTGCAAAAGGAGGAGAAGGTAAGAAGACTCTTTGATGTAAGTCTAACCCCTTCTTCCAGTAAAGACTCTACTGGAGGCAAGCCTTCAGGCTCCCTTCATGTTGCTATAAATGGAATATCTTGGTGTCATGAATCAAAATTGGAGCTGAAACCTGTGCAGAAAGACTTTCATGTGGCTTTTTCTGGAACTTTATATCTGGCAATTCCCTTTGTGTGGCTTTTCTGAAGATCAGCACGTCACTGCAAAGGGAACAGAGGCATACAACCCCAGACTAGTTTGGGCTGGAAGGGACCTTAAAGCTCATCCAGTTCCAACCCCCTGCCATGGGCAGGGACACCTTCCACTAGAGCAGGTTGCTCCAAGCCCCTGTGTCCAACCTGGCCTTGAACACTGGCAGGGGGGGGGCAGCCCCAGGATCTCCGGGGACACCC
>NW_009930022.1:1878-10062 GCF_000696875.1 Nestor notabilis | reverse complement strand
GCTTCTCTGGGCACCCTGTGCCAGCGCCTCAGCACCCTCACAGGGAAGAACTTCTGCCTCAGAGCTCATCTCCATCTCCCCTCTGGCAGGTTAAAGCCATTCCCCCTTGTTCTGTCCCTACAGGCCCTTGTCCAAAGCCCTTCTCCAGGTTTCCTGGAGCCCTTTTAGGCATTGGAGCTGCTCTAAGGTGTCTCTTTAAGGAGCCTTCTCCAGGCTGAACCAGCCCAGCTCTTCCCCTGTGAGCATCAGTAAACCCTTGGAGACTGCTTTGCCTTCATCGGCTGTCTGCAGCTTTTGTTTTCACTAAATAAATTTGGTGCAAAACAGACAACTATTGATGAGAAATTGGACTGTGACAATCGACTTTTACATCAATTCAAGTGAGCAGCTCTCGGATCAGCTTCAGGCTCTCACAGTGTGCAAGAGGCAGTGCTGTTCCCATGGGCACAAAGCACAGAATAGGTTGGGTTGGACAGGACCTTAAAGACATCTTGTTGTCCTTGGCAGGGATAATACATCCTGATGTTCTTTGCCTGTTTTGCTGTTTGCAGTACACGTAACTACACTGTTCCTGACCCACCGGGTCTCTTTGATGGACACGTCTGGCCCATGTACTTGAAACACAGGAAAGCAATGGAGGACTGTGGTGTTGATGTTGGTGAGCCCCCCAAGAACACTGGCCCTGGGCTTTGGGTTTTAAGGAAGCCAGTAATTTAATACATGGAAACTTGAACTGTAGTGAGGCAAAGGTTCTTTTTGTACTGGGAAGCTCTAATCCTGGCCTACTTTCTGTACAGATAAACACATGCAGTTTCATAGCTCAGAACTTCTTCCCTTTGTTTCATATTAAAAGAGCCAAACCAAAGTCTTCATAATGGGATATGAGACTTTGTGGGTCATGAGTTTTTTAAGGATGGTTCTGGGTTTCCAATTGGAAAATTTTACTCCATTTGGTCAATCTGAATAAAACTGATCTACAGGAACTTATTCTGATCAGAAACCTACATATTCATCTTTCCATCTTCTTCCAGTTTATTTAGATGGACTCAAGTCCCGAGATGAACTCTACAACCAAGTCTTTGAGGATATTCACAACAAGCTTTTGAACTGCTGACAGGTAAATGTGGTCCCACCATAGATGGGGTGGGACAAGAGGTGCTGAGTGGGGAACAACCCACTCCTGCTCCCCAGTGCTCACGCTTCCCCTTTTGCTTTTTAGGGTTTCAAAGACCTGGAAGACCCATGTACAGCGCGATGTAAATAGTATTGCAGTTGGCAGGAGGGTTTATTTGTGTAAACTCCTCTTACACTGTCCTTTGGAAAGTATCTTTTGTATATAATTGAAGAATGAAGGTAACTTATTCACAACTCTGATGGACAGGATTGTTTTGTTGGTTTTGGTTTTGGTTTTTTAACTTTCTTATTTTGTATTCCTCTGGCTTAACCCCAAGTTGAAAGTGCATTTTTTATAATGAACAAGTAGAGCTGCGTTGGGAGAGAAACCGACTCTTCTGCTCATGTGCTTCTGCAGACATGGAGTCTGTAATGGCTTGTTTGTAACACCTCAATTCAGTAAAAACACATTTCAAATCTGTCTTTGAGGTCCTGTTTAGTATGTCAGCACCTTTCATGTGAGAGGAACAGGCACGAAACTCCCCAAACACAACAGCATTCAAGGTGTTGGCCCTCCTGTATGTCATTGTCTTGGTTTCAGTGGTAACCCTGACCAGGAAGCCTGGTTCAGGAGTCCCTGCGAGAGCAGGATTCTCCATGCAATGGTGGGAGGGGAACAGCACTGAAAGCTATTTATAATGTGCTGGTATGAAACTAGTTTAATGCCATCCATCCCCTGCTTTGTGACGTTTCTCACTTCACACTCAAATTAGTACATAAAGATACTGCAGCCCCATTTCAGCCAGCAGCTGAGTGCTCCCTGGGTGAGAAGTTTGGACAGAAGCCTCATTCTGCCTCTTGCCATCCAAATGAGGATGTTATTTGGTCCCAAATTCCTACCTCGCTGAACCTCAGGAGGTGATGTGCCTGCAGAGGTGTCCTACACAGGTGCATGTGTCCAAATGGGTGACATTTAGGGCAGAATCTTGTATTAAAGTGCCAGATGGCAAACTGCAACTCTGTAAAACCTAAGTACAGGAGGTTCTGCTGTTAAAAATGCTTTGGATGAGTTTATGGAAAGCCCACAGGTTCCTTACTCATCCATGTCCTCCCTTTCTAGCAAAATCATCATTAAAATACCAGTGGCAATAGGTTTCCTGATGTTTCTGGTGATGGGCTTCCTCTCAGTGTTTCAGTGAGCTAAAGAAGCCTCCCACTGTGAATGAGCAGCACAGCAGTAACTGGGCAAACACACTATTGCACTCTGAGCCATCCCCACATGTCCTGTCCCTGAATCCCAAGGAGAAGCACTCAGCTCTTCCCCTTCCACATAGCCACCTCTGGAAGCTGTAAAGAACAATGAGGCCACCCCTTCACCTCCTTTTCTCCAACCAAGACCAAGCTGGTGCCAGGGTTGTCCTCAGCTCATGGCTTGCTCCAAGCTAATAATAAACTCCCCACTCTACTGGGCTGGAATTGGGCTGGAATACCATGGTGCCATGGGTGGGATGTGCTAACTTGCTATCAAGATGCATTGGCTAAAGATAGGAAGTGTTGTTAAACTGCTGCACCCAAGCACATGTGTTACACCATGCACTGAAGGTTCCTGGGTTAAAGTACAAAACCTCTCACGTGGGGTGAGCACAGGGATCTTTTTGGCACTGAAATAACTTGGCTGGCATCAGCACAGATCACTCTGGAAGAGTTTTTAGGAATACCTTAATTAGAAACGGTCCTCCAGAAAAGCAGCTGCCACAGATTAGCGAGAAGTCACCCCAAAACCCCCCACCAAGCTGCTTTCAAGGGGTGTTTTAAGCCACCAGAAGGATCCACCAGCTCATCCTTGTGTTAACACTGAGATTTTCCAGTTGTCTGGCCAGAACGGGAACGCCGCAGCCAGAAACAAGACAGGAATAGTGATGGCATCACCCACACTTCCACAAGCTATAAAGAGGCAGATTTTCTCATGCGTGACGCCGGGTGTGCCTGGAGACACCCACAACACACTAATTACACCGTTACAGTGCTGCGTGCTTGCTAGTGGCAAAGCTGTGAACTGTCACCGATGCCTTGTAAGTCCCATTTGAAATCGTTACATTGATTGTTTCCCAGTAGGAGAACCCCAGAGCCCTGGCTCCACTCTGAGGTGGGTTCTGGTGTGGGGTTTCCCTCAGGGTTCCCTGATGAGCTGTGCAAAACCAGTCTGCTTCCATGAGGATATGTAAGGGAGAAGCCCTTCCCCTTACCTCAAGCTGCTGTGAGGAGGCAAAACTGAAGCCTAAAAAAGGCACTTCGATATTCCCTGCCCACAGAGAAGATAAACCACTCCAGGGCAGTGCTGGCTCCAGCTCCAAGAGGGGAACTGAGGCAGCACGTGCTGGTATGTCACGTGGGTGAAATCCGGCATCCTTGTCGGATTTGCCTCTCCCATAAATCTTCCTCCCCACTGAGAGATCAGTATTCCCCTCGTCTGCCCTGGTCCCTGGTGCATCAGAGCCATCTGAGCTCCTCTCTGCAATTTAAAACCCTCACCAGCAGGTCACCTTCACCAAAACCACCCCAAATCCTGCTTTTTAAACATTCTGGTTATCTTTGGGCATCCCCCAGGATAGGAACTCCTCCAGCACCCCTCTGGAGCAGCGTACCTGCAGCAAGAAGCCTGTGCTGGCCAGGCTGAACAGTGAGCGACTTCGAAGAGCTTTCAGGAGCATGAAACAGGAACCTGTGGCATGAAATGCATCTGGGAAGCCTCAGCACTATGTGAACTTTGCACAGCTCAGGAACAACTGTCGCTATAGGATTTCCATACATCCCTTCACACACCGGCTCTGGTGACGACCTGGTTCTGTAAGAGCAGATCAAATATCCAGGACTCCAGATCCAATGCCGTGGCACCGATCCTGCTCTGCGCCGGGAGCTGCCACCAGCCAGGCGGTCATGCCATGCAGCACCCCTGGGTGCCAAGAGCCTTAGCCTGGAAGAACAGGGGCAGA
This sequence comes from Nestor notabilis, assembly GCF_000696875.1. NCBI lineage: Eukaryota > Metazoa > Chordata > Aves > Psittaciformes > Psittacidae > Nestor > Nestor notabilis. The sequence goes on along the minus strand of NW_009930022.1, from coordinate 5,956 downwards.
ACAAAATTATCCCTGGCCCCATGTGCCCCATGGGTTGGGATGAAACCTACACCCGGTGGGACGTCAGTGGCACACGCGGCTGCCCGAGGACTGGCGTGGATGGGGATATGGGACATGGGACACAGGACATGTCACCTCCACCCCCAGGAGCTGGGAGGAAGCACTGGAGCAACAAATAAAGCCTAAATTGGGCAATTCCCCCAGTCCCGGAGCTCAGCCCAAGGGAAACCCACTGCTGCCCTCCCCACCACAGGTGCTGGCGAGCTGGAGGGATGCTGCACATCCGCTGGGATTTGGCTGGTGATTCCCCCAGATCAAGTTCAGCTGAAACTTGGCTCCATCAGTAGAGGGCTGAGGGCAGCTGGAAACCCTGCGGTGCTCCCGTTGGAAATGGCAATTTGGGACCTTGTCCTCCCTGTCTGGAGGAGGCTGGGATGAAGGGAGCACCAGCCACCAGCTGCTCCGTGCTTACTGGTGGTGGTAGAGCCCATCAGCCCTTCCTGCCCCAAGAATATCGGTGCCAATCCCTTATTCACCCTGTTCCCATCCAAACAGGGATGTGGCAGGTCCCCTGCCAAAGGGAGATCCCTGTGGAAAAGGGCAGGGACCCCCCAGAAACCCTGGGACCCTACCTGAGCCCCAGGGACCTCCCCAAATCCCATAGACGACCTCCAGCTCTCAGAACCATGCTTCAACCTTCCCTGAGTCCCCAAGACCTCCCCATGGTTGGAGGCAAGAGGAGCTGGGGGCTCCTCCAGCCTGAGAGCATCCTGCAACCTGCTCTGAGCCCTCCCTCCAAGCCCGCAGGGAACTCACCTGCCAGCCCAGAAAAGAAATTCCTACTCCCAGATTAAGGAATCCCTCTGGGAGCACAAACACCATGCGGGGCACAGGAGAGGAGCTGTTACTGCACAGCATGTCCTTGCCCCCTTCCCACCACCATCTTCCCATGGCAGGAGCCAAGGCAGCTGCCCTGGTGTATGGAAACCTTTATTCTGTTAAAAGGGGGAGTGCCCGTGGGACCGAGGGCTGGGGCAGGGGGGGACGATGCCCCAGGAGGACAGGGGACAGCCAGGGTCACCCACGGGGCTGCAACACATTGGGGACCATGTGTGTCAGGCACTGAGCTGCTGCCAGGGTGCAGAGAGGGGTCCCCCCCCACCAGGAGCCCCCCAGGCAGCTCCAAGAGCCAGGTCCTGGGTGGTATGGGGAGAACTGGTCCCTGAGCACTGTGACTGGGAGTGGGGGGCAGCCAGGGGAGCACAGGGATGTGAAGCCAAGCAAGAGCTGCACGCAGGAAGCCAAAACCCAGGTGACCACAACTGCAGTGCCCTGAGGGGGGGTCTCCAGAGAGGCACAAGCCCCCTGCACACCACTGCGAGCCCGGCAGAGCCAGGGGACCTGCACCAAAGGCTGTCAGTGGAGTGGCTCCTGGGGGGGGCGGGGGGCTCGGGGAGGGCGGTCCCACCTCACACCGCAGGCCGACCAGCGGATCCTGCGGTCCCCCCCACTGCTCTGCAGCTTCTCCCGCTCAATAGACCACACCAGCTCCTGGACAAACTTCATCTCTGAGGCCACCTGCTTGGCCAGTGCCTCGTAGTGGTTCTCCAGCTTTCGGTAACGCCTCTTGAGGCCATTGGCCACCTGCACCATGCTCTTGGTCTCCTCCTGTGCTTGCTTCTTCAGGGCCTCCGTCTTCTGCAGCTCCTGCCGGATCTGGCGGAGGTCCTGGCTGATGCTTTCATTCTCCTCTTTGTACCACGACTCCTTCTCCTCATAGATGGACAGCAGGGCCTCGATGTCCTCCTGGAAGGACTTCTTGTTCCTCTCCAGCTCTCGGAGGCTCTCCTCAGCTGCAGCTACCTCCTCCATGACCTTGGAGAAGCGTTCGAAGTTGATGTACGTGTTGTTTGGTGGCATGCTGGAGTGGGACTTGATGGTGTACTCCTTCAGGCGCGTGGTCTTCAGCCGGCGGCGCTCGGGCTTCTTGCAGCTGTCTTCGCTGCGGACGTTCCTCCTCTTGATCACCTGTGGAAAGGGATGGCTACAGGTGTGGGGCACAGCACCCACCCATGGTCTGCAACACCCAACCCTGACCCCTCGGGTGTCTGACACCCAAAAGGTGCCGATTCTTTAAGTTCTTACCTTAATCCAAGGGTGCTCCAGGCTTTGCGCGATGGTCATCCGCTTCCTGCAAAGACAACCAGGCTGCAATGGAGGGGCAGAGGCTTTGCTTGTCCTGGAAAAGCAGCTTGGATCCGCCCACCTCTGGGGCATGGATGGGCCCAGATGGACTCGCTGTGCTCAGGGGCTACAGTCAGCTCCCTGCCTTCAGGCAGTCTCACCATGGCAAACACACCCCAAAAAGCCTGCAGGGACCTCCTGCCTGATGTCTAATCACGCAGCACCGCTGCTCCTGCCCCAGCCAAGGGTCTTGGGTGCTCGGGTAAGCCCTTCATCCCTTCCATAGCCTTTTCCCTTCTTTTCAGCTAAGCTGCTGCACCCTCAGGGTGATTCCAGAATTCATCCCGTGCCTGACATAGGGGAGAGACTTTGGTTTCCAGATCCTAGAAGCAGCAAGAGGGAAGCGGAGGGATAAATGGGATTTATAAACAAGCAGCACGCAGGGATGGGCAAAGGCCCCAGGGCTGGTGCAGGCAGGCTCAGAGCTAAACTCCATGTGGGCAGGAGATGTGGGAGCTGCCCATATGCAGAGGGTTGGGCAGGAGGGACCGTCCCCCCTCCCAAGGTAACCCCCAACTGTGCTCCCTGCCTCTCACTTGGGGTCCTTGACAAGCAGGCGGCGGATGAAGTCCTTGGCCAGCTCACTGGTGTTGCTGAAATACTCCTCATCGAAGTCGTAGTTGACAGCAGATATGTTGGTCAAGGTCTCCTGCTTCGTTTCCCCCAGGAAGGGGGAGGCTCCACTCAGCCTGTGGTTAGAGTAGGTTGTGACACCCCAAAGAGGTGACAGCCTGAGCAGGGCACTCACCCTGCAGAGCCAATCTGCCCCAGACTCCCCATATACTCACAGGATGTAAGTGATGACCCCGATGCTCCTGGAAGAGAGAGGAAGATCAGGCTGAAGCCCCACAGAGCGCTGCTGCTCAGGAAGGGGGAGGCTCCACTCAGCCTGTGGTTAGAGTAGGTTGTGACACCCCAAAGAGGTGACAGCCTGAGCAGGGCACTCACCCTGCAGAGCCAATCTGCCCCAGACTCCCCATATACTCACAGGATGTAAGTGATGACCCCGATGCTCCTGGAAGAGAGAGGAAGATCAGGCTGAAGCCCCACAGAGCGCTGCTGCTCACCTCACAGGTAGCAGGAGGGGAGACCTGGCTGGGAGGGGACTCACTCACCACATGTCAGCCTCCAGACCCAGGGGTTCATAGTTGACGATTTCTGGGGCTTTAGAAGGAAAGAGGGGAGAAAACAGGATTATTCTGGGGGAAAGAAATCTTTCCCAATGGACTCACACACCACGGCTTTGGGCATCTCTCTGGCATTAAGCCAAAGCTTCTGGAGACCTACAGGAACGCCGCCAGCCAGAGCTCACCTACAAACTCCGGGGTCCCAAATATATTCTTGAATTCATTCCCAGCTTCAATCTTGTGGGCAATCCCAAAGTCGATGAGTTTGATCCGAGGGTTTGGCACATTCTTGTCCAGCAGCATGATGTTCTCTGGCTGCAGGGGGAGAGGAGCTGGTGGTTACCCCATACGCCTCAGGCAGGGAGTGATCCCAGAGCCAGCTCCACAGGAGCCTGGATCCTCATCCCTGCTCCCCAGCTGCCAAGCACAGGGTGCCTGCATGTCCCAGCCCTCACCTTCAAGTCGAAGTGGGCGATGCGCTTGGAGTGCAGGTAGTGCACCCCGTCCAGGATCTGCTTGAGGAACTGGGTGGCCTCCTCCTCTGTCAGGGACTCCTTCTCAGCCAGGAAGTCGAAGAGCTCGCCACCCGAGACCAGCTCCAGGATGAGCACCACGTCCGTCTTGTTCTCGAAAATGTCGTGCAGGGTGATGATGTTGGGGTGCTGGATCTCCCGCAGGATGTCCACCTCCCTCTCGATCTCCTCCCG
>NW_009930022.1:606-1861 GCF_000696875.1 Nestor notabilis | reverse complement strand
GACAGCCGACGCTTCTTGATGAACTTGGCCGCGTACTCCAGACCCGTTTTCCTCTCCCGGCACTTCCGTACGATGGCAAACTGCCCGCTGTGGGAGCAGGGAGGAGGTGAGAAGAGGACCCTCGTGCGGTGTGTGCTGGGCAGCGGGGTCAGCACCGGCAGAAGGATGGGAAATGCTATGCAGGAGGACACATGGTTTCCCCCAGGACTGTTGGGAATCAGGGTCTCCCCACCCCCTGGTGCCGCCAGAGCAGGCGGGTAAACCTCAGCACTGCCCAGGATGGAGGAAGGAAATTCCTGCCAAGGCCACAGCAGCTGCTGACCCTCCCCAGGCTGCTGCTGTCACCATAAACCTCCACTGTGGAAGGGGGAGCAGGGCTCTGTGCATCCACAGGCACCTCCAGGAGCCAGGTCCTCCCGACACCAGCAGGATCCCGATCCTTGTCCCTTCTGCCCCAGCTGAGCCCCCCATGGCCCCTCTGCTGGGATGCACGAGGATCCCTCAACAACTTCCCCCCAGGACGGATCCCTCCCACTTCCCGGGGCTGCTCCGTTCCCTCCCCACTGCCCTGGCCACTGGCCATCCCCACCAGCACATGATGACATGCGGTCCTGTCACCATCCTCCATCACCAGCCTCTGCGACGCTGGGACCCGAGACTCCTCTGTATGTCCCTGGATCACACCAGGGCCACTCGCAGCCCCACCCAGGGCAGGGACCAGCCTTGCCCAGGTGGGATCCAGTGCCCAGGCACTACATCCATCCCCAGGGCTCCCACTGGATGCAGCTACAGCGCAGCCCCGAGGGCAGGGGACCCAGAGCAAGGCCCAAGAAGCTCCCCTCCTTTTAAAAGAACAAACACTAAAGCCACCCAAAATGTTTCTGCTGCTCAATTCTTTCCCAGAGCCTGGGAAGCAGCACCTGAGGGAGCCCTGGGGCCACGGCTGTGGCAGACCCTGAGTCCTGGTGCAGCTGAGGCAGCGCTAGAGGATCCGCGCTAGTGGACCAACCCCCAGCCCCCCCCCCCCCCCCCGCCGCAGCCTCCACATCCCGATGATTAAATCCCATTTTCAGGCAGTGATTCACCCCGGATCTGTCCCACAGGCGCAGAGCCAGGCAGCAGCAAGGGCCCTGGCCAAACCCGGGTAGGAGGGAGCTCTGCTGGGCCTGCCCACATATAGAAGTGAGTTTAATGTGAATTAACACCTTTCTTTGTTAACATACAGCTGCTGGAGGCGCCTGACTCTGCCTCCAGT
>NW_009930022.1:0-331 GCF_000696875.1 Nestor notabilis | reverse complement strand
CCCGGGGATCAGCACCTGCAGCACCAGAAAGGGGGGTTATGCCCCAGGAGCTACACACCAGCACCCACAGGACTGCTGGGGACAGCTTGGGGCAGGGCCCGGCACAGGGGGATTGAGGGCAAGGAGCCCTGAAGCAACACAGCCCCACTGGGGATGGGGGGGGCGGCTGGGGCCGAACTGCAGATCAGTCCTGGGGACACGCCCAGTGTCATCATGCCCCAAGGCCTGTGGGAACCCCCTGCGGGGATGTCCTGGGGGCAGAGGAGGGGATGGGGCGGCGGCTGTGACCCCTTGTATGTAACCCCACGGCTGTGGCCGTGCTCGATCCCAA
>NW_009930021.1:0-1709 GCF_000696875.1 Nestor notabilis | reverse complement strand
GCCTCCCTCCTCCCTCCATCAATGTCCCCTTTTCTTTTAATATTTTCCCTTGGAAAGGAGCGTTTCCATGGAATGGGCTCATTAGGGATTCTGCAAATGTCACCAGCTAATTAGTGTCATGTTAATTGAGTATTCACGATGCTGCCACCTCCAAGGACAGCGGTGCCGGCATGAAGGGGAATGCAGATGTGCGTGGCTCCGTGTGCCGTGCCCGTGCCAAGCTGCGCACTCCTGTGTGCCCGCTGCAGCTCTGCAGGTACCACCCGGGCTCCGGAGCTTGCATGGTCCGTGCCATGGCTGTGCCGGGGGCGCCGGCCTTTTTTTTGGCTGTGCCGGTGGCGCAGCCCGGGATGCTGTGTGCCTGCACGTGTCATGCCACAGGGAGCTGCGGTGCCTCCTGTCTCCCAGCAGCTACATTAAATCCTGCTCAGAGTCCCTGGTTTTAATTGGCTTAATATACTCGTTAATAACAATGTCTATTTAAGACACCTGTAAAAAGCCCATAACATTTGCTTAATGGGGGGAATGGCTGGTGAATGCTCTGCTGTGCTGCCTCTGCAATTACTGCTGCGCCGCTCGGGTGGAGAGGGTGGAGAGAGGCCTCGCTCCTGCGTCCCCAAACATCACACTGACATGGAACGTGCCCCTGAATCCTGGGGTTAAGGTTGTTCCCGCACGTGCAGGCAGCATCACTCGGAGCAGGATTGAGGCAGGCCACTGTAATGGCTTGAGTAAGTGTGTTGAATGCACCTGATGGCACAGCTCTTCCACAGTGACTTTGCCACCATGGAATCCATCAGGAATTGCTGGTCCTGGTGGCATCCGGAGCTCCTCTGCATCCCTGCAGGGACGCTGGGTACCTGCAGTCCCTTTCCCCGGGTACCGTGGGGATGTGCTGCCTGGGAGCATCCAAAATCGTCCTGCAGCAGGGGAAGGGCTCCTCGCTAGGGGGGTCCCAGCCCCAAACCCCCCCATCTTGACCATCTCTCCTTTGCAAATCCTGGCTCTGGGACACACGCTGGGTCTGTCATTCCCAGGATGCTGCAGGCATCCCCTGGCAGGGCCGGGGAGCAGACATCATCCCCTGTGTGCTGGCATGTGCGTGCATGTGCCTCTATATATATATGTGTGTGCGTGTGTGTGGAGATTTTAAACACCTAATTTATTCCATCTATTAGATAGATTTTGTAGATTTAATCATTTTCACAGTTGGTGGCTCATTGGATACTCAAGATAAACTCCAAATGAAAGTATAATGGGTACGACAAATGAGTTTTCACACCAGAATGGCAGAAACTTGCTCGGGAAAGAGGTCGGACGGAACAAAACTATATACATATATACATTTTTTTCCCGCAGCGGCTTTTGCTGACTTCAGTAGGTTACCACAGTTAATTTCACCAGTTTTGTTCATCTGTAAAATTGCATAAAAGTGACATTTTTGTGCTCATTATAGGAACTGCTGATTTATGGCTGGTAAATGCAATGCTTTTCCATTTTTGGCGAGGTTCTCGTAGCAGCGCAAAGCACCCATGAAATTGCTTGTATAATGTAGTTTAAATCCAATCTCGGAGAAAGATTCCCCCGTTGGGTAAAGTGACATTTCCATTCTCCACACCGAGTTTATTTTAGGCCACTTACAAGTGACTCCGTCAGTGGGAGGGGGCAGGTTGGTGCCGTGACCCGGTTTCTGCCGGCACAGGGGGGCG
>NW_009930020.1:9228-10507 GCF_000696875.1 Nestor notabilis | reverse complement strand
CAAGGGCAATGGCTTGAACCTGCCAGAGGGTCGTGCCGTGTCCGTGGGTTTCAGCTCTCACTCTTCTGACCGTTGCCTACTCCAGACACCCTCCACGTGCCCCAGGGCCGCAGTGCGGGTGAGGACACCGCTGCCGCCATCCCCGTCCACGCTGGCCTATCCCTTGATGGCAGCAGAGGCCTTTGCAGAAGGAACCCGCAAGCACAGGCTGGGCACTTGCTCCCTTTGCTTTCAGGCTAAGCCGAACCTGCTGGTTATCAACTGCCACCAGCCCTGCCTGAGCCCCAGGCCAGCCCTGATCAGTCCCTAAGAGCCTGTGAAGCATCTGGGGTGACCAAACCGTCCGAGTCTTGTGAAATAAAATGCCCTTTTCTTCTGCTTAACACCTTCCTGCTCACCCTTACTGCAGTTTATACACGTTTATCAAAGTTTTTAGTCTTTTTTTCTTCTTCTTTTACTGTGCTCCGCAGTTTGAGAACTTCACAGAAGACATTTACCCCACTGCACCCTCCCAGACAGGAAGGAACGGCACCACCCAGGCGTGCACCAGAATGAACATGTACCAGCGCTAGCAAATGTACGTTGAGGTGCAGCTACTCCAACCACACTGCTCTGCACTGTGCAGGGCACTGCAGAAAGCAGGAGCTCATGCAGCTGGTGGATGTGGCGCTACCAGCACAAGGAGCAGCCTGAAGTGCTGTGGAGAGTGGATCAGAACGTTGCCCTTCACTTGGAGCACACAGAGCCTCCTGTTGACAAGACAGAGCATCTCACACCCTGCCCAAGTGCCCTGGCCTCCGAGTACTGGTGGAAACGCCTGTGGGTAGGAAGAGAAAGGTTTCCCAACGCAGAACGCAGTGTGTGCTGGGATTAAAGCTCAGCTCTGTCTGACAAAGACCTTGGACAGAGTTCTGGACTGAGCCCAACTCTCAACCTCACTCCTGGGAGGTTGTGTTGCAGTTCTGTGCCTCAGTTTCTCCTGTGTAAGATGGAGCCAAGGAGTCAGACCCTTTTGGGACTGCCTGCATCACCTCCACATGGAGAGCCCCAGCACAGTGGCACCACCATGGCAATCCACCTTTGCTTTGCCACCTAGAACTCCATCTGCACACTGCCTCTCTGGTGGGCGCCCTCAGGTGTCCTCAAAAACAGCTCCCAAAGTGCAAACGTCCAGCCCCTGCTCCCACACCTTTGCATGTGAGCATCCTGCAAGGAGCTGACTGACCAGGTTAAATTAGGCAAGTTGCCAATATATTCCTGTTCATTTCCACAGGGGCTG
>NW_009930020.1:0-9216 GCF_000696875.1 Nestor notabilis | reverse complement strand
GAATGCTACTCATCCCCCTTGGAATCATGCTCTGCGTGGCTCATTCATGACCAAGCCGCAGTGAGAAGCAGAGGAAGAGAACCTGTTCTAAGGTAACCCCCTGTGGCTGAGAAGGGGGGCTTCTGGCTCAGCAGCAGACCCAGGAAGCTCTATTTGGATACACAGATGTCAAAAACTGTCAAAGCATGGCCTATATTCCCTGAGCACCAGGGTGGAACAAGGCATGTTGCAAGGACATCCTGGTTAATATCTTAAGGAATTTCTTATCAGGGGGTGTTCCAAGGCAAGGAGGATTGAATTGTCTTGTTCATCACTGGGGGTGGGGTGTGTGTGTGTGTGTGTGTGTGTGTGTGTAATAAATGATTAATAAACTGTTCACCATTTACTAATTGAATTTTATATAGAAGGAATCTATTTAAGAACTCCCTGGTTTTGTGGCCAAGCTTGTGAAAGTGGCTTCTGTAATCAAAAACACTAGGGAGGGAAGTCCAGAAATCTTTGCACAAGGAGGGTCAATCCAAGAGCTGTTTATTACTACAACTACTCTGAAATCAGGCATCTGCTCCTAAAACAAGTTCACAGAAATAAAAAATATATAGTTTTGGGGAATGGGTTTGATTGCTGCAAACATCACCCAAGCATTCCAAAGCAGAGGGACAGTGATGCAATGGCAAAATGATATCTCATTGTAAGAACTGTCTGACATAGAACAAACTTCCTGGCAGAGAAAAGTGTAAAAGGCCTGTATTCTATTTAGTAATTCCTTCTTCCCAAATTCAGATCCAAACCAGCTGAATTAGAGTTCAGACAAGCAGCAGCAAAGGAGAAAGATCTTCATTATTTAACAATATTGGGCATCTGATGCGTTGCTCACTGGTACTGTGCTTCCCAAGCCCAGATGGTGAGGATGCTCAATTTTAGGAGAGTTTGTGAATCCATCAGAAAGCTCGGCCAGGCCGTGGTGGTCCAGAAATCTGGGGTTCACATGCTCCTGTTACTGCAGCTGTGCAGGTAGAGGTGTACCTGAACGTACCTCTTGTCCCGTCACACTCCCTCTGCCAACTCCTCCGAGCTCTTTCCTGCCAGGGGCAGCATCGTTCGGTGCTTGTCACCCTCAGAGTCACTGGCATCCCTTTTCCTTGCCACTGCCTCTTGTGATTTGGCTGCAGCCTGTGCCTTTTTGTGCTGAGAAAGAAATTAATGTCACACTTCACTATTACAGAAAGATCCAGGGATTAAATTCCTGGATTCCCTTTCCAGTCTTACCACGGCGTTGGTATGTAAACCATACCAAAGCTTTGGTATTAATTAAGTCTCTACACTTAATTCAGAGTTTAGTTAATGCCTGATGATTCTGTTCCACTGCAGAGGAGAGCTGTGACACTCAAATGTTAACAACAGTGTGATCCAGGGGGAAAGGCTGACAGTGCCCAACCACTGAGAAACGCTGCCCAGCCTCTAGAGCAAACACAGAACACCAGGCTCCCCCCTGAGGAGCCATCAGCTCATTCTTTACTAGAGCTTTCTCTCATTTAAGTTCAAAGGAGCTGTTTTCCTTTGAAGTTCTAATTCATCCAAAGAGCCTACCTAGGCAGAACTGTGAATCACCTCCAATATAATGTGTGTCATCCCGCATCCCCTTTAAAAGAAAAGGGGAAAACACTAACTTGTTACTAGCTAAGAAATGTGTTCATTTGATGAATTACATGTTTATTCCATGCCAGCTTCCAAGCTTCACTTGGCTACAGGCAAGTTCTGCTTAAGAAGTTATAACCGAGGGTTCTGAATTTTAGTGTCAGAACCCTGAACACAGCCAGGAAGGGGTTTACACACTTGATAGAACCACTAAGTAGAATAAAAACCTTACTGTGGTCTGTCATTTTACCTTTTGCTATAAGTCGTTCTGCAACTCTCTGGAACAGGAGTAAGGATAGAAAAAGTACACACACAGAAAAAAACCCAAAAACTAGGAAAGCCTTTGATATAGAATCACAGAGTGGTTTGGGTTGGAAGGGACCTTAAAGCTCCTCCATCTCCAACCCCTGCCACGGGCAGGGACACCTTCCACTAGAGCAGGTTGCTCCAAGCCCCTGTGTCCAACCTGGCCTTGAACACTGCCAGGGATGGGGCAGCCACAGCTTCTCTGGGCACCCTGTGCCAGCACCTCAGCACCCTCCCAGGGAAGAGCTTCTGCCTTGTATCTAACCTGAACTTCCCCTGTTTCAGTTTGAAGCCATCACCCCTTGTCCTATCACTACAGTCCCTGATGAAGAGCCCCTCTCCAGCATCCTTCCTGTGCTGGAAGCTCTAACTCACGCTCAGAGGGGAAATGCTCGTTACCCAGATGACAGTCGCTCTAAACACGGTTTCCTCCCCGCTGTCCTCCGGTTTGTGAGCTTCCCCCTGGTGGTTACTTTCAGCTTTACACATGGTAGAGAGAAGCGCAGCGCTCCGTAAACCTAACGAATGGCACCTAGAACTGACCTGGTCGCTGCGCGCAACCTCCCTTCTGTGTTTGTCCTCTTCCTCTTCCTGGGCAGCTCGCATCTCCCCCCTCGGACCTCTGGTTTTATGGACACTTTCTTCTGCAAGGAGGAGAAAAGAAAAGAGCTGTTCAAAGGGTACTGCCATGGCCTGGTCATGCTGAGGCTACTAAAAGGTCCCTATACATGCGCCCAGGTGAGGTGAGGAAAGAAGCAGGAATACAGAAGTTACTGGATTCCTCACTGGAGGAATGGTGCATCAAAGTAAAGCCACTCTTCCTTTACACTTACAGCAGTGTCCCTTACCTTGATCAGGCCAGTGCTGCACATCCCTGTTGCTCCTTCTGTTTTGTCCTGCATGAAGAGGTTTAGCATGGAAAAGGGACTCCTCTTTGAGGTGAGATTTCCTGGTTTGCCTCTGCAGTTGTGGAAAAGCAGCTGGGATGTTGCCTTTCCCTGCAGCTCCCGTGGTCTGCATCCCGGGACCGTCCAGCTGCAAGGATTCAGCACACAATTCTGACAGGCCTTGATAAAGCAGTTTGTAAGAACAAGAGGAGTTTTAGGGCAGCTTTCCCCTATGACTCTTGATCCTGACTGCAACAAAGCTGCAACACTGCAGTCTCTGAGCAGGGTTTGAAGTTACTATTACAAGTGTTACAGATATAGGGAACACATAAACCACTTTTGGCAGTCACTGCTACCTGTCGAGGTGGTTCAGCAAGAGCAGAGTCACCAGCTCTGTCCTGGGAGGTGGCACAGAGTTCCCCAAACTGAAAACAAAGGAAAAGGAAACTTCAAAAGCAGATAGCACAGACACACATTTCAGAGGACAGCCTAGGACAGCCCAGCGGCTGAACCTCTGTGGGGCATTTTACCCACACAGGAAAGATATCCCAGCTCCAGATGGAACCCTCCCTGCCCATCAGCCAAAAAGGAGGAGAGGTGAGCAGGGCCACCTGAAGGAGCTTTTCTATGGCCAGTGAGATTCAATGCAAGTGTGATCTGGCCACATCACTGCCTCTAGCCCCATTCCTTTGGGAATGGTGCAACCGTAGCCATGGCAATTGGGAATGGAGATGGCTGGACACATCCACTGCTTGTGGAGGGATTGCAGCACACACGGTCCCGCGCCGGCTGAGCCACTCACCCTCCGGCGGTGCCTTTTGCGCCTGTTATTTGGGTGGTTCCTGTAACAAAGCAGCAGATTCAGTGCCCTGACACTGAGAGCTTTGCAAACACATTATTTCTTCCTAAACTTCCAACACATGAGGCAAAACTCAAGCCCTGAAGCAGACAGCACTGAACAGGAGGGGCACAAAGAGGATGGCTTTAGCTGAAGACCACAGAGAGGATTCTTTAAGCCACTCAGCTGCAGTCTACGTACCACAGTGTCCTCCTGGCAGGATCCTGGGGCACCAGCAGCTCAAAGTAAGGCAGTTTCTTGTACTCCTCACTTCCCACTGCCACGTAGTATCCTCCATTCATCAGCTCCTCTCCACCAGACACCCAGGTTCCATCCAGCCTGCAGAGCCTTGAGGAAGAGACAGCAAAGGCTTCAGAGCTGAGGTGAGACCCGGACCATGGAAACAAACAAGTGCAAGTGGTAAACAGGGACGAGACAAGGCAGAGGATCAATCATTGTTCATGTTACTCCAAGGAATGTAACCTTGTTACCCAGTGATCAGTGGGATGCAGTAGATCTCAGCCCTCCCCTTGGGTGTCAGTAAATAGGTGTATGAGTGGAAGGTAGGCTCTATTTGTTGGGTAAAAGCCCATCCCTCTAAGACATAAGCTCCCTTTTATTCCATGCTTTACTGTTGGCTTATTTTTTCAGCAGACCATGAGCACCATCAGCCCTCCCCACTAAGCACTGGGGTTCTCTGATTTAAAGATGAGAAAACCTGAAAATCAAATGAGTTTGCAAAAGCAGACTGGAAGTGGCTGGCTGAGCTCCCAGCCCTCTGCTAAACCAGAGCTGCTTATGTTCTGAGTGTAAGGGAACAGGAGCCAGCAGAGCCTTACCCGGACACTAACCTCACAGCTCCACTGTGCAGGGCGGCTTTCTCTGTCACCGTGGCCAAGAGTGAATCCCACTGGAGCAGGGTGCTCTTGGAGACTGGCAGAGGGAAAGGAGGGCTCAGCAAATCCCCATTCCGGAAAACACTGGAAGAAACAACCCAGAGCAGGCGATGAGCAGGTATTCCCGCAGCTGTGGAAGATGGGGAGGGGGGAAAAGCAGCCACTGATGCCTGGCTAATATTTATGACAAAGACTCCTGGTAGAAGCTGGGAATTGGCCCTATGGGGCAGCATTCCCAGGATCTCACAGAGCAATTCCCTCCTCCATAAACATTCCCAGAGACCCTCCAAGGAGAAACCCTGGGGCACTTACTGTATGGTGCAGGGCGGGCGGGTGTCCTTCCGCCGTCGTGGCTTCCAGGGAGCTGCAGCGTGGAACTGGAGATGGAATTCAGTGCATGAGAACAGCCACAGCCCTGGCACGGAGCCTCCCGGGGCTGTTCCCTTTCCTCCAGCAGGACCTGCTGGCCCTGGGACACCTCCAGCCCTGTCTGCAGCCCTGCTGCTGCTAGGAGGGGTTTGTTGGCAGCAACAGCAAGGCTGGTGAGGCTCAGCACACAGCTGAGTGTGTGAGGAGCACAGATCCTTCCCCTGCACCGCTAAGGGGGATGAAGGGATGCAGCACCAGCAGCAGCCCTGGGCTGTCTCACCCATCCCACTGATTCCTGTGGCACTTTTACCTGGTCTCACTTGGCACCTCACAGCCTTCAACTTCAGTTTCACCAGTGCCAGCCCTAATACCCCTCACACCTCCTTCTGGGCTCCTGCCTGCACCCATCACCTCCAGGACTCACCTGCAGACCCTCATTGTTCCTCATTCCATGGAGCTCCTTCCTTCCATGATTTAAATAGCTGTGAGAACAAGACAACAACACCAGCTGCAACACACAGAAAGGAAACGACCAACTGCTCTGCCCTGGTGCATGAGCACTTATTTGGGTCCCTTCTGTCCCCATTCCTCAGGTGCTCATGGTCTCCCAGAACTTCAGTCTAAATTAAAGACCTCTACATTTAAGAGATTCCCAGCCAAATACAGCACCCAGGTTTTATTCCTTTGTGCTGCATGAAGGCTCCAAGGGCTGCCTGGTGTTAATGCAGGCTGGAGCACCCCCTCAACAAAACACACCAGGGAGCCAAATTCCCCTCACACACAGACACATCCTCTCAAGGGATGTCACAAAACCTCCTTTAATGCTCTATTTCAGGAGGAGCCAGACCAGCTGCACACCGTGCGGGAGTGGAAAACAAAATCCTCCTCCAAAGCAAAGCAGAAGCATTGGAGGGTAGGTAGAAGGTGGCTGCAGAACCTCCCACACACCACAGGGTGCTCGAAGCAGAGCAGCACCCATCCCAACATCCTGCCAGAGAGCACAAGCCTCCCTTTCTTTCCTGAGAACCAAGTGATGTTATCAGGAATATTTGCATTTTCCATTCAATCTGGAATTTGTGGCCTCAAGCTGCCCCAGGGCAGGTTTAGCTGGAGCTGAGGAACAATTCCTTGCCCAGAGGGTGCTCAGGCATTGGAACAGGCTGCCCAGGGCAGGGCTGGAGTCACCATCCCTGCAAGTGTTCACAGCCCAGGTAGACGAGACCTCAGTGCCAGGGGTTAGTGGTGGCCTTGGCAGGGCTGGGAATGGTTGGACCTGATGAGCTTAAAGGTCTTTTCCAGCCTGGCTGAGTCTATGGTTCTGTGTCTCATGGTTCCTAGAAACTCACCTGTCTCTGCTTCCCATTTGGTTGGTCCCGCTCTTTCCCCAGTGTTCCCGCTCACGCCCCAGTCCATTCCCCACCGAGGGGACCTAAAGCTGTTCACCAAACCCCATCTACTCACTCGAGCTTTTTGAAGCTCTCCAAGCCCGCAGCCACGTACTGGCACCCATCCTGCAGGTCCCCCAGCCCCGCCACGCGGCTGCCCTGCCGGGGGGTGTAGAGGTTCCTCACGGCCACGGGTGCATCAATGCTCTTGGTCACCTCGTTCAGGAACGTCTCCAAGGTCGGCACCCGCCGCTGGTTCACCACAAACCTCCTCCCGGGGAAGAAGGGGTCACCGTTGCGATACACCAGCACGTTCTTGGCTGGAGGTGCCAGGGCCAAGCCACGGGAGCTCATGTCTCAGGGGTCAAGCAGAAGCTCTGCTGACCACACACAGACCAGTGTGGGGAGAAGAAGAGAGCTCCAGCAGCTGAGCCCAAACCCTCCCACCAGCCACTCTCGGGCTCCACGGTCCCTTCCCAGCGCTGCCCGGTGTGAGTGGCTGTCTCCATGGATGCGGGCCCCGGCGGAGGAAGTTGTGGGGCCGCCTGGAGGCCACATCAAACAACCTGAAGAGCAGCTTTCGATCTGAAAAGCAGGAACCACTCGGCTCTTTAATGCTCAGACACCAAACACTGCGAGCTCCCTCACCAGGCACTGCGGCCACCAGGCTCAGATTAACAGGGAAGCTGTGGCTGCCCCAGCCCTGGCAGTGTTCAAGGCCAGGCTGGACACAGGGGCTTGGAGCAACCTGCTCTAGTGGAAGGTGTCCCTGCCCGTGGTAGGGGTTGGAGCTGGAGGACCTTTAAGGTCCCTTCCAACCCAAACCAGACTGGGATTCTATGAATTAACAAGCCTGGAGGCACAGTAAGCACCAGTATCTTTATGGCAGCAGCTCACACCCCATCCACAGCAGCACTATTCAGATGCTGTCACCCCTTTGCCATCACTTGCTGCCCGCATGAGAAGCGCGAGGGGTTTCTGTCCTGTCTGTCTCAGACAAACACCCACATCCCAGCGGACGCTCCACCCTCTGCACTGAACAGGATGCTGTGGGTCGGAATGGACCCTGGACTCACTTGGCTCTGCCCAGGAGAAGGCAGGAGCCAGCCAGGAATAGACAAGAGATGAGCATCAGGAAAGCTTTTTATTCACAAACGAGTCGGCTTCATTCAGGACCAGGAGGATTCATCCAGCACAGGGCAAGGGTGACTGCTCAGGCAGCAGCAGCGCAGAGTGTTTCCACAGCAGACGTGGCGTCGCGGTAAAGAACCACAGCACCACGTGGGCAGCCACCCCAACTATGCAGCTCACACACTGGTACGGATCGCACACAGGTCAGCACAGAAGAGCTTGTTCCTGCAGGTTCAAAGCACCTTCTGCCTTCAGGCATTTTAGTTCCACCACAAGCAATCAGCTGGGCTGAAAGAGCCTTCTCTAAGCAAGAGTCCTCCTAACCTTGATTTTCCCCTAGGACCATCCAGCTCAGCCGACAGAAACAGGGTTCTTGCAGAAGGAGGTCTCAGTGGGACCCCCTCCAGGACACAGCACCACCTCCCTCCCGGCTTCACAGGGATGTTTAACCCCTGCTTTGGCCAAATAATCACATTTAAAAGAAGTAAAAGGCTTTCTTGCAGCATTCACCTGAAGTGGAAAACGCCAACCCAGAAAGCTGGAGTTCCCCATAGCTGCTGCTGTCCATGAGGCCACGTCACAACGCCACTGCTGGAGCTCCACAGCTTCTCCACACCAGTACAAGTGCCCCTTATGCTCAGGAAGGTCCTCCTCGGGGTGTCCCCAGCTTCTGTTTCAGCGTCAAGAACTGCAAGACAAGGAAAACCAAGCATTAATGATGAAATCCCAGAGGTCTGAGGAGCACGGCAGCCACCCTTGCAGAGAAGCCACTCAACCCCAGGCCCGTCGCTCTGCCCCACTGCTTTGGAAGGGGCAGGGCCAAGCCCTTACATTTTTACGGCTGACAATAGCTTGTTCCAACCACAGCAGCTCCATGACCAAGTGGTTCCGGTAGGACTGGAGACCAGACCGAGTCTGAGGAAGCTCCTTTATGTCCACAAGTGGAATTTCTGCGAAGAAATGGAAGAATAAGCTGTCAGTAGAACAAAGATTCCCACTGCTGCATCTCCTGCACCGAGCTGCTCTACCTTCCCCAAGGTATTTGCAAGGCTCTTGCTTCTCTACTGTGCTGCTGGTGCTCACCAGCAGGTCCTTCAGCCCATGCAAGAGATCACAGCTCCTGGCTCTTACCCAGGCAGGCTTCAAGGGACTCTGCCTCCAGGTCAGAGGACATGGTGCTGTTGTTCTGCCAGCCCTTGCTCTCCGCTGGGGCACTGCACCCCTTTTCAGGGTGTTCATCAGCATCAGCCTTGAGATTCAGGGGGGTCACTGCATCTCCTGCACCCGCGGGGCTCAGCCCCTTCTCGCTCAGCAGCCGGGCTGTAGGATTCACGCTGCTGCAGCCCTGGTCCCGTTCTGGCTCAGAGGCGTCCAGCTCCTCCTGTGGTTTTTCTGTGCTGGCCTTGCCACTTGGTGCAGCCTCACGTGGACTTGAGCAGTTCCCTTGTGCTGGCTCCTAAAGGGACAACGTGCAAGAGACTGAACTATATGGAAAAGACACCGATCTGCAAGGTGGCTGCTGCGGAGCCTGCAGCGCTCCTGCCGTGACACCGACGTGCTCTGGTCCCCCCCCCTCCCGTGACACCGACGTGCTCTGGTCCGAACCAGCAGCAGCTCTTGCACAGGCTTTCCTTCCAGATGTGCTCAAACCACTGGAGAGCAGCGCTCAGCTGGAGCGGGTCCAGCGGTCAGTGCAGGACCGGGCGAGGGGGGGACCCCCAGGGCAGCGCTGTGTAACCCCTGGGTTTAGCGTGGTAGAACGACAGGGC
>NW_009930019.1:13118-100171 GCF_000696875.1 Nestor notabilis | reverse complement strand
CTTTTATTTGCTATGTACCTATAGAATCCTTCATATTACAGTTTTAGCAGATATAATAATTCATGGCTACTAAAAGGAGCCTCACACACTCTCATGCATTCAGCAGATTCAGCTCTCTAACTTGGCCAAAAGTTAATTCAAGAACCAGAATAAAATTTCTTTTAAAAAGAACGAACTGTCTGGCAAAGCGTAAGTGTAGTTGGAGAGAGAGGAATATGAAAGGAAGTGAACTGAGACTTTGTCTCCAGGAAAAGGTGTGAGTTCTTCAGTCAGTTCTGCTGAGCAGAGTGAGAAAAATGGAACATGAAGTGTTCTGTCCTAGGTAGGAATTAAACTTAGATATACCAGGAATCACCATCCCTGGAAGTGTTCAAGAAACATGTAGATGAGGCCCTTAATGACATGATTTAATGGTGGTCTTGGCAGTCCTGGGGTAATGGTTGAACCTGATGATCTTAAAGGTCTTTTCCAATGTAGCTGATTCTATGATTCTGTACAAATGAGTATGGGGCCATATGTAAAACTTGTTCCCATAGTTAGATGCTCTCACATAGGAGAGAGCAAGGACATACTTAACAAGAAGCTTGAGCTCCAGAATCATGGAACCTGGAAATACAGAGGATATATACTTGCCATCTTGCCATACGCTGGCATGATGGCCCGCTATTGATCATTGACAATGACTAAATATTAGGATGGGTGGCCTTCTGATCTTTTGTGTTCTTATATGTAATATTAGGACAAGAATAACTGAGTCTAAATTCTCTGGAATATATTTATTCATAGGAATTGGGTTTTAAGTATGTCAACAAGGTTATGGACCACCCTTCTAGTAGGTGCTGTAGAGGAAAAAAAGCCTCCTAACTATCTTTACAATAGATTTCTGTCACTTTCTTGGGTAAAGTTACTTATGAAGGCACGTATGGCCAGCTCCTTTGAGTCCACTGTTTGATTTGTATGATGAATCATTAGAAAAGTAATAAAAGAATAATGATGATTCTATTATGCTCACATGTATTCTGAGTAAAATGAAAAGCACCTCATCCATTAGAAACATGATCCCAGAGAAAAATCATACCTGTGGAACAAGGTTAATAGTACCAGATACCTTCAGCTGGCTCTGCTGCAGAAGCTGCTATACATTAAAACTTTCCCTGATTAGTCAAACAATATCTTGAGATCAATTAGATGTATTAATGATGCCATTTCTACTTACTCATTTACGGCCTTTGTAGAAATGAGTACAGCAGAAGTATTCAGAGCTGTTGAAGAGGGACAAAGTCTTATTCTTGTCTTTCTATGCTATTACGTTAGCTCAGGGGACCTTGAGGGAGATTTTGGCACTGGAAAATTTTCTTAATGAAACAGAAATCCTTAGGTGGTAGCTGGTATAGAGGTGGATTAATGACTCTGCTTCACCTGTTCCTCACAAACTCTTATTTGGGAATAGGTAATTCTGGAAAGAAGTCAATGGTCAGAATGTCTTTTATACTTTAGCTTTTTGTGGCTGCCAGAACAGACCCTTGTGACTAATAGGAATTCAGCATCAATTAGAAAAACTCCCAGAGTTGTGTTATATGCACTGGGGCTGCAACAGTTCCACTATTCTTGGCTAGCCTGAGTGCAATGGAACTACATGAAACAGCTTCAAAAACCTTGGCCCACAGTCCTTCCTCCCACTTAATCATATTGCTTAAGAATAATGTAAACTTCAATCTTGGGTGACAAATCTTAGAACTGGTGCAGCACAAAGCCAATTCACAGGTGCTTTTGGACGACATAGTTTATGCAGTTGCACCAAATTTCAGTTCATGTGAATAAATAACCAGAGCCTTTGGGAAGAAGTTATTTTGCTATCTGTAGACAAGTTAGCTACTGAACAGACAGCTTTATTGAAACACTGGTGTTTGAAAGCTTTGGTATTTGAAAAATAGACCAGGATTTTTATCCAGAACATAATAAAACTCAAAATAAACAGAAAGTTGGTGGCCGAAAGTTTTGATGAGTCATATTCCAGAAAGCAGAGATCTTTTGGAGATGCATTTGGAAGCTAGTGTGAAATTGCAGAAGTGGTACAGATGCTGAATGCTCTTTGTACTTCATATATTCTGAATGCAATGCAAGCAGGCTTTGCAGCAGTCCTAGGAACACCATAAAGGTTTTAATCCCTATTGAACATAAAAAAGAGAGGAAGAAAACTGAAGCAGTTTCCCCTAGCAGCAAAGCGAGGACTGAAATTTCGTCAGCCTCATACATGTCAGAGAAGTTCTCCTGAAACATACTAGGATTACCAAGTCCTAGCTCTCCTTTCCATCCTTCTGGCAAAAGTTATTGCTCCAGTAGGAGAAGTGTACCTGAAGTGAAAATGCGGTGTCTCTTCATGTACTCTTCATTACAGACCATCAAACTTACTTGTCATTACTTCTATTAAAGCTAAGGCTGTGAGCAAAAATATCTGAGGGACAGTCCATTTTGTTCTTTCTGATAAAAAGTGGTAATTCTGGGCAAGGTGTTGGGACAGGTGGGTGAAAATAATATACCCTTGATTACAGTATTGTTAAATGCATTCCAAAAAGTGCTGTGGTTCAGAATAATCAGTTATATATACCCAGTATTGGTGAACAATTTGGCACTACAACATGAGATTTTTGGAAATTCAGGGTGATATATGTCCATACCTTTAAATGAATGAGAAAAGGTGAAACATTCATAAAGGTCAGTCTAATTTTACATCACTAGGGTACTGCCACAAGTCTGTGCAGCACTCTTTATACTCCAGTAAGCATTGAAACAGGGCTGGAGGATTATAGGTGCTCTGTCAGCAGGGGTTTGAGTTCACAACATGGAAGATTTAAGCCAAGTTTTGTTAGAAATTCAGTTTTGATAAGTGTAAACTTTTGTATCTGTTGGAATTTTTCTCTAAATTGGCAAATGTTTTTCAAAGTGAAATTTTCCCATAGCAATCCATTTTATCAAGCTGGAATTTTTGTTTAACTTTGCTGTAAATGCACCATGACTGTATTAGCGGTCTTTATAAAAAGGATCTGTAGAAACTCTTTGGAGTTGTATTACTTTGTTCTATTTCTCAAGTATGTCTATGCTGGAGGGCTCAAATTCAAATAATGTTTTATTAATATGCAAGTTGCATAGTGTCTGGGCACATAATCAAAGCAAAGTTTTGAATAAATGATTTTATTGTCATTATTTCTTTTCTTTTCAATACTAGTTTTACAATATGGGCCTATACATCTAAAATTGCTGGACTGTCTATGGAAGAAATATATTATGTGCTTAATAAGTACATAAAATTGGGGGGATAATCTAGCTACTGATTTTTTTCTGTGTGCATCTTGTATTCTGTTTTGCAGTATTATGATCTTTATTTTCAACAGTTTTCCCTTCTACACCAGTGTATTTTAGTACTTTTCTCATATGCTAAGCAAGTCGAGTAAAAGTACTTAGGAGCAGAGAATTTAATTGCACCTTCTGTTGTTATAAATACTTCTGTAATGCAGAAGAATTGCACTGACATTTTAATATGCTGTCACTTTAGGATACTACATGAAGTGTGAACAGAGCACAGGCATTTTTAACAGGTGTGTCTAATTGTTAGTTTGTTTCTTAGAAATAGCCATAATGTAAAATTTGGTGAAACATGTAGAACCAAGCTGTTTGGATCCTGCAACATGCTAACCAGGTTTTTCCTTTGGCTGCTGGTAAAAACAAATTGGGGTGTGTAATTGATTTTTTGTAAGTAAAGCTTTTATGTTTGCTTTGAGTTCAAGCGCCATCTTTTTCTTGTTATTTTTTTGTCCCTTAGGAGGGATTGCAACATGGGCTTTTATTAAAAAAAGAGTTCAGTGTATTCATTTATTTTAGCAAATAGGACATTTCTATTACTTTCAGATTTTGCCAGTCTGTAACTGCAGAAATAATCGTGAAAAGGGTGAAAGCCAGATCAATTACATTTTTTAAAAGTGTATTTTTGTTAGATTTTCCAAGTGCGTGTTATATTCAAAGGGAGTTCAAGATTGTCTTGTTCACAGAATATTTGAAAAGCCCCTTAAAAAACAGATCCATCCAGAAAAATATCTGGCTAGTTGGATGAAGTGTGTTTATTTTTAAAAATGGCAAAAGAGCATCAACATGCATACAGTCTTTTCAGATATTCAGTAAGATTACTACTAGTTCCAGAAATGAATAGAAAAATATCTTTAAATAAAAGACCAGAATACAAACAGGGTAACAAAAGTTAATATTGAATTTTAAAAAGAAAAAAAAGCAACCAGGTTTTTTACATAGCAAATTAATTATGAACACGCATCTTCTACAAAGTTTACTTAGTTAACAAGATTTTATTATAAACAGTTATTCTTTTTCAATTTGGCAGAAAAATAAACTATGTAAGTTCTTCAAAGTTATATACTTAAGATTTAGCGAACATTTCAAGATCAAATGTTTCACTAATTTTGCAAATACATTTAGATTGATTGCAGAAAATTATAGAAGTCTATTTATTAGTTAAGCTGTAGTTAAAGTAAAGGAATTCTGATCAATTTGCTAAGAATTGCCTCCAGCTGTGCTGGTTTCCGTCATGTAGTTAAACAGAAGCTTGCCATAGTTTGATCTATTTGTCCTCATTTTCATGGTCACTGAAGTAAGGTATGATGGGCTCAGCAGCAGTCATGTATTCCTTGGGTATTCAGGTGCTAATCCAGAGAGTCAATGAGAAACTTCAAAGCCATTAGGGAGATGTGTTTGTTGGGGTTTTTTTCTGAAATTAATATAAATCAATATGTGCACCAGTGATACATTTTAATATTTATGAAGAAGCTATGTAATAAATGCTTAATTTTAATACGGAATTGGCACAGTAAACTCTGATCTGGAATAGACAACAACCTCATTATCGTAGTAGATAGTTAAGAAATGAGAGAACCAGTTCAAATTCCTTCTTTCCTCAAATGGAAGTCAGACTTGGACTTGACCTTCCCAAAACCTACACAGGTGCCTTGACCTCTGAGTCTCTATGGTGTAATTCTTTATTCAAACCCCAGCAACTGCTCTAGGCAAGACTAACAATATGAACTCTGATTAAGACATTCCTCCAGCATGTTCTCTTGCACACATGGTTCAACTACAGACAGGTTGTAACAAAGTGAGAACTATTGTGAATACCGTAGCCACTAATATCCTGCCTCTCATTTTTCCAACAACTGCAACTCCCCTTAACTGAAATAACAAGGTGGAAGGTCACATTTTTGCTCCTCACAGGGAAAAAAAAAAAAAAAAAAAAAAAAATGAAGAGACAGACAAAAAAAATTGTGTGTCAAATGGATCCATTCATAAAATGATTGCCATATGTACATCTAAGCTGCAGGTGCAGAATCATGCACACTCAAGATACAGAATATTTTTATGTCTTAGCACTGTCCATGATGTATTCCTGCACCTCCGCACTGTGTGGCATGTGTGCAATATGCCCAAGTGCCAGAAGCTGAAGCAACATTTCAGCTGTTGCCCTCAAGAATGCCATTCCAAACTAGTATTATTCTTAACGAAAAATTTTAATATTTCTAATTAATTTTATTCCTTTCTCCTGTAGTCTTTCTGCAAGTGCCGCTATATATACTACTGGTCACTTTTCACAACAGCATTAGGCATGTAGATGTTTTAATAAACAGTTAATGGTTATAGATTCCAACTGCTTAATATATTTTGTGTGATACGTTTTAAACTGAGGTCTGCTATTTATGATCTTTATCCCTGATACTGTTGCTAGACATATCTTTACTATGCTTTCAGTTGCTGTTAATAGTTTTTTTCCATGATAAATAAGTTGATAAATGTACTACAAGAGGATCATTCTTTTCTTCCTTCCGCAATTTTTGTGAAATATTGTAGGTTAACTTTATGAAGGGAGCACTGAAAGAGTTTAAACTTTCAAGGATTAAAGACCACTTGAAGAACTAAGATCAGCTGTGCTGAAAAGGCATGTGCATGGCAGTTTTGGGTAAATGCCCTTTCTGGGATGAATTTTTATTTTTGTGATTAAGATAACCATATCTGTTTTCTGAATCACTCTTTTTATACAGCAAGCCAAACTTGAGTAAAACCAGAAGATTAAGCATCTCTAAACCAAATCAAATTATGGGCAACACTCCCAAAGGGTTCTTGGGATAATTTTAAGAGCTTGTCTTTTTAAATGAGTCCATCCTTAGTATTTTACCAGAATCATCTGGTAGATAATGTAGCCAGAAATATTGCCAAATGAGAAATCATTCCACTCAGATTAGAGGGATATAACTGAAAAAGAGATGGTAGACCTGTACAGTGTACATGGAACATTGTACAATACAGCATGCATGCTGCGTTTATCATCGTTGCAGGAGTTTATGTACAGTAAATCCTCTCCTGACTAGTTTAGAAAAGATTCTGTCCTCAGGGACCTACTGACTTTCTTTGATTTGAATGCAAATCAAGTCTTCCTGAGGTCCCTGACAGCAGGGTTTGTCATTTAAAACAGTAGCTAGAAGTCTGAAATAGTTGTGATTACATAACTCAAGCTTGGGCAAGACAAGGTTTGAAAAGATGCTTCTAACAGCCAATCTTAATACATTCTTCTACTCAAAGGTATTGGCACTGGCTCTATACTTCATAAATAAAACAGTAATTAAAGTTGGAAACAGATAAGACGTAATCTAGATAAAACCCAATGTCAAGTAACATAAACTCATCCTTTGGAACTATTTTTATTTCCCATATTAAATCTGAGAACTTTCTGAAAACAAAATTACTTTAAGATATTATGGATACGGAGCTTTATAAATCCTAGCAATTTAGATCCTGAATCTTGTTTCACAGTCTTTTTGTTTTACCATCCCTGGTCTGATCTGCCAGCAAGTAAAGTCTTTCTATTTGTGTAAAATCTAATATCACGTTTTTCTTTCTCCCCTGCAAGCGGCCTTCATTTTCAGCTGATGAATCCTATTGTCTTAATCTAAGATGAAACAGAGAGATACTAGGGTAAAAAATACTTTTTTTTTTTTTAATTGTGTTTTGCATGTATAACTAAATTTTCTGACCTTCAAGCCAAAACTATTGCAAAATTACAGTTCCCTTGGATCATGCACAAAAAAAGCAATTATTGTACATTAAGTAGTAGGTTGCACTTCCTTATGCAGTTACTTGGAAATAACTGTTTTCTTGAATTTAAAGAAGTTTTCAGGTCCTGTGTATGTAAACTACTGTACAGCGCTACAACACCTGAGGATTTTAATCTAGACTTTAAATATAACATTATTGATGTGTACCATGTTCTGTTGCACTTACAAGTTTTTTAAAGGAATGGCAGAGAAGTGACAAGTGGAATGGCATTGTAGAAATTGGCAAGTGATAGGTAAACCTACTTCAATCTTTCACATTATTGGTAAAGGAGTTGTACCACATATTACTATGAAAAGTTTTCAGCAGATTTCATGGGTCATGGGTAAAATTCTTTCTTTTCCTCTCTCTCTCCCCTTCTCACTCGCTGTCCCTCTACTTCCACTAGGCTTCTGAATTTGCAAAGGCTAGAATTTAGTCCAGGGTGGTTTCACTTCATGGTGGAGGCCACACTACAGTGTGGTGCTCAGTGTGCAGTCCCTATTCTTTTCCTGGGCACGGATCTTCCACAGCACAACCCATTCTTCCCTACCATCCGAGGTCTCCTGCCTCTTCTTCTGCTGGTTGGATTCCCCCTTTGTTTTAGCACAGTCTCATTGCAGATTCCTTTTGCAGGACCTGTAGACCTTCATGAGCCTGTACAAGACAGGACTGCTCTATCCCAGTATTTTTCAGGAAGGAGGAGATGCACCAGGAGTGTGGAGTAGTGAGACTATGCATGTGAAGCCAGCTCAGTGGTGGGGAAGGAGGGAGTGGGAAGGTCAGAAGCAAAGAAGCAAAACACAAAGGTGCCAAGCCGTCTGCAGAGTGGACCCACAAAATTGAGAAAAAATATTTTCTCCTGGTTGCATCTGGGTGCTTCTGAGACGAGGTTTTAATCAAATGAGCATTCTTGGTTTTAGTGAACTAATTTTCAGTAATTTAATGTTTCATGGGTGCTCTTCTGGGATTAAGCGAAATATACATCAGTGTCTAATTCTGTTGCATTTTTTCAGCAAGCATTTTTTTATTTTATCTCTCTCTTCCACAATCTTCTAGATTGTGGACAAGCCCAAGTGATTATATGTCAAACATATGTTTTCATTGTAACTACCTGTTCATGTACATGTTTGTGGGTGCTCAAGCCACTGAGATGCTGAGTCTGCCATCACTGAACTTTCTCCTATGCCTTGCCTAGATCTTCTGCCCCTTTCCTTGCCATCCTGCAGAGCGTGGATTACATCGCAGATCCAAAGAGCACAACCTACCCCAGGCATTGCCATCTTGTGGAGAAAGAGGGCAGACCGAAGCGGACTACCTATCCAAATTTCATTATTGCTGCTCCTGTGGTGACCTCCACAAAACGGACATGGTGATGCTGTGCCCTGAGAATATGTTTGTGGGAGTTGGGACATTTGATAATAGTTTGCTGGCGAGTTTAAGTGACCTGCTTTCTACTTTAAAAGCTGTTTGTATTTTCATGTGAAATATCTCTGTTATTGATCAAAACCCAAACAGTCACCTAAGAAAACAGACCATCGACAACTGTGTGCCCCTTCTTTAAGGGCACTGGCTGGAGCTGTGGCAGTGTATCAAAGGTAGACAGCTCGAGAGGAACAATTATGCAGGACAAGTAATTCCATCAGTCCTTGATATGCATTTTTGGATGAGATGAACTGGACTTTGGAGATGCATGTCTGTGCTGATTATGCAGGGAACCTATGTGACTGACTTAAACCTAAGCTTGAATCAAAGACGACTGAAGATAAGTTCTTAAAATGTATAAAAGGTTTCTGCTTTAGTACATATCTAATACAAGCAGGCTGTATGTAATTACAAGAGTTCAGGCCAGATTCTGACTCAGTCTAAAGGCAGAGCCCTTCAGTGTCACTGAGTTGACTGTTTGTGCTAGACTTGCTAAGCACAACTTAGTTCCCACATTCACAGCAGAAGAGACACCTTCTGCCTGAATGTTTGTGGTGCATATCTGCATGGGGGGTGTTGTGTCACACAACCAGAATTGTATGCTGTGTGAAGCAGCATTAATTGAGAACTGCAACCCTCTTATATTCTTAATAAAACCATATCTGCATCTATACTATAAACAAGTTAGTTGATACTTTCTATAAGCTTTACCCATAACCGGTGGTTAGAAATTGTGTCAAAACCAAAGCATAAAACAACTTCACTGGCTTTTTAGCTGTGGGAGCACCATGAAAAACCTCACTTGATTTGTGCTGTGTGCACGGAACAGAGCTGCTTTGCTGCTCTCATATCACCAACGGGAAGGAGCTGATTAAGTACCTTTCTAAGCAGATGCAGTAACAAGATTTTGTGAGCTGGGTGGTTCAGGAACATCCTCATCACTCCCTTGAGTGCGTAACTGAGATCATGGACTTCTAGAAAGACCCTTTTTCTGTTGAGATTGCCGCTCTCTTCCCTTTGTAAACTGAAGAGAACACAGGAATTTAATTTCTTCGCTGCCAGTTAGATTGAACATCCATATTTTTTTCACACAAGGGATGCATAACACATGATATACAGAACTGCTGACTGCTGTAGTTGCAATTAAAACAATACTGCCTTCATAGCTTGAACACTGAGTGCAAACAGGCTGATAGTTTAATCAATCCTTTTTAAAAAGTATTAACTAAACCAGCAGTTTACTGTTCTTGTCAAACTCTAAACAACTGTAAATCTTGTTTTCAAAAATCAACCAGAAAAAATGTAACATATTAAAAATGAATTAGACGTGGCACACCACCCGTAAGCTGTATAATAAACAGATCACAGGCCTATAGTAATAGTTGTGATTTCTGGCACATCACTGAAGAAGAACTCATGGGTTTTCAGAATGACCTGTGTCATAAATCATTGCATTCCCATTTACACTGAGCACATGTATCTAATTTTTCAAGAGTGGCTTCTGAAATCCTGATGAATGGCTTCAGAATTGATTACTGGAATGTATGAAAAGTGGTGTCACAAATGCCTAATTGAGGAAAGGAAAAAGGGATTAAAAATACAGTCCAGTGAAATCTGAACAAAAAATTGTAACATATACTAAGTAACAAATGAATAGCCACTCAGGAGATAAGCCTAAAATATCACGTATGTGAAATCTGTCACACTTTTCCTAAAGACAGACAAATTCAATTAATATGCATTTTCAGAAGAGTTAAAAAATATAAATGCACAAGCCAAGCATAAATCATACATGTATTTTCTTGACTATGCAGGCATCATTATCTTGCTGTCCAGTTTAATGTGTTTCCTGTGTGTTATACATATGCTTTCATAATATGGAACACTTCATGTTAGAAAAAATTCAGACATCCCAAACCAGGAAATGTATTCAAACACATTAATGAAACTCCAGAGACGCACCGAGGTATTTTTATGTATATCTTATCCACTTCATTTATCTATGTGATCTTTTGTGAGCACGTTCGAGGCCCCCCCACCCTTCCTGCTCAAAGTTGAATAAGCTACGCACTCAGTAAGTGCAAATTAACACACCCTTGTCTCTCCATACCTCTCCGCAGATGCTGTAGAGGACCTATCCAACAGTCTCTTTTTTCAAGTGACAGGTAGTAGTATAGTTGGTGAATCCAATTTTTATTTCCTTTGTGTAAAAGACTGCAAAATGCACTACACGCTGAAAGATAATGTAGACAAATTTCATGTTTTGCCCACTTTTAAAGATTTATGTGTCAGCAGCTGGAGCACATGCACTGAAGTTGAATGTGTTACATGATTGTAGCATGTAGATTCTGATTTGGTGTTGAAAGAAACTCCTTGGCAGATAAGTAATGAAATGAAACAGCAAACATGCCATCACCTAATAAAAACATCAGTTCATAAGAACCATTAACTACCTTTTCCCAAGACGTCCTTTTTTTAAGACATCCTTTGTCTTAAGAAAACAAATTCATGTTATTCTAATAATATGTGCTGAGCAGTGGTTATAGAATAAGGAATTTTTTTAAGGAAACTATTACCCTTTGTCCAGTCTTTATTTGCAAGGTTCAAAATGACCAACATTTGTTAAACTTTATTACTGAGATTCATGAAACTTTCTTTGGATTACGAAAGCATAACCTTCTGTCCCGATTTAGAAGGGTGTTGCAGCTTTTCATTAACCTGGAAACCTCCTATTTACATGGTTCACAGCCTGGTCTCAGCTCACTTGGAGGTAACAAAGGGTGTCGGGACAAGAGTGCAGCAGGGGGCTCATCCTTTAGGGCTGCCATCTGAATTTGATCAGGTCAACTGTTTTAACTCCTGCCTCATTAGGCAAAATAAAATGGAGATTATGGTGTGTGGAAGGATCACATTACAGACAGCAAGCTCTGCCTCCTGACACTCTCTGTTGATTTTGCGTTTTGACAAGACCTTGCTTTCTGTGTTTTCCATTCTGTATTATGGCAGGCTTTAAATTATTTTGAAGACAAGATCATTTGTATCCCTTGGCATTTCAGAGCTTAGCCAAAGAGGAGTGAAGTAATAAGTGAAGACACATTAGTCTCAGAGGCAGTTTACCTACTGGAGAGATGTCACTGTGTAGTATGGGCTCAATGCTGATAGACACATTAATTCAGCTTGTCAAGCAATGCCCAGCTCTTCTCTTTTCAAAGTTTCGATTAGCTGTAAATTTGAAAAAACCTGACACAAAAAAGTTCACTGCATAAATTACTATTACCACCTGGCACAGAAGATTAAATAATTCATTTAGATTATTTATAATTAACATGTCAAGTCTATTCAGTTTCTCTTCAGTTACTGGGTTTAGTGTTTATATAAAATTGTAAAAATTGCTTAAAGTTAAATATAAGTTGCATTATAGTGCATGTTAGAGTGAAGATGAGTATCATCACATACTCATGAGAATCTTTGCCACCTGATTGTCCACTAAAAAGCATTTCGTACTGACCTCATCTATGTGTGCCATATATTAATAGAAAGTATTTTGTGTATAAAAGGCAAAAAATGGTTCAGGATATCAGTTTGACCAGCTGACAAGTACTTCATAGACCTCTTATGAGGAAGATAGTTCTTTTCCACCACACCCAATTATGGTTTTCCTTAGGAAAACCAGGGATAGTAATAGCAAGTGATGTTTAGCAATTAGGTATAGCTCTTCTTTCCCTTACTGCGTTTGTTGGTAGGAGTAACAATTCATGGACAATGCAGAGGAAGTAGAAATATCAAAATTAGAAATAAATTTACATTCTTTTTATAATTATGCCTTTGTATACCAAGAGTTAGCCAGAAGTACAGACATTAAAATGCTGTCAAAACAAGAAGCTCCCCTCAGGGAAGGGGGAAAAGAGGCAATGAGTAATATGTGACAGATGTGAACATAAATTGTTTAATGCAAAGTGGAATGTGTGCTCTTCTATGGTTAGAAGTGTAGCGTAAAATTGTTTTAAGCTGACTTAAGATTTTTTATTCAAGTAATGACCAACTGAGAACTATACACTATTGTTACATCCCAAGTGAACTTAATATGTCTGAATTTAAAGCTATTAGGTTTCAGGAAACTTTAAGTTGCACTTATAGTTTGTCCATGATTCTTCAATAACATGGGCCACATGACCACATTTAAATTCTGCATATTATACACCAGCTTCAACATCCTTATTCCTGATGCAGCCTGATTCGTTTACAGGCTGTCACATATACTGTGGACTTAAGGAGGAAGGGGTCTCAAAAATCAACTTCTTGTTACACATTTTTATTTCTGTATTTCTGCCTTATGAATTGTATCTTGTGGGAATGTTTAAAGTTCCAAGTTTTCTCTAAGAAGTTTCATAGGATGAACCCACCACTTCCAAAACCAAACAACAGAGAGGCAGAAAATATGATTTTCATGAAACAATTAAACATACTGAAGATGTTGAAAAGGTTTTTGTTTAAAAATGTATCATAAAGCATGTGCACCAATCATTGCAGATCCTTGTGGCCCAGATAATTTTATTTACATCTGTTTCCAGCCTCCCATTTCTCCTTACTTGACACTTTCTAGCTCCCAAAATCTTTTTTTTTTTTCTTGTGCACCTTACACTAGAGGCTGCCCTTTTCCACTCTTCTTTATCTCTTCTTTGTCCTTTTTAATAAGCTGTTGCAGGTTCCTCCTCTCCATTCATTTCCACTGCACTTGACAACAGTTCTTTTATTGTTCTGTTTCCTTTTGAAACTTTTAGATGGAGGCATCACTTCCTGCTATAAGCTTAAAGTAGCTGAGATGGGGAGACACATATGTGATGGTGTGTCTTCTAGATACTATGCTGAATATAGTGTCTATGAGATCCTATGGCATGGAATGTCATAGGAGCTGCAGCAGAAAATAAAAGTAACTATTTAAAGCAAAGCTGTGTTAATTTTGGTGTTAATTGTATGTATACACCCAAGAGCAGCTTTGAATTCATCATGAAAAATAAAGCAATCTGGGTAAATAGGAGAAACTCACTTTGGGGGTGTTTGGTTTTCCTCTACTGTATAGCCTCATAAATATTTGCATCAGCAAAACAGAGTCTGACAACAAGCAGTAATCGTAAGTTTACTTTGCCATTAGAGGAACCATTCACTGAATTACACCCCAAGTGGAAGGTGTAAAATGTTACTGACACTTGACTGTCTTCCCAGTGTGAAGGCCAGCTGAATCCTAGTAGTCTAGTCTGTGGCACATCCAGTCCTGGAAAAGTATGGAGGGCTCTGGCCATAGAATTCATTACACTGTGCAAGTATTTTGGTAGTGTAAGGGAACGTTCAGTTATCATGTTAATAGCTTTTATCCTTCATTAAAAATAATTTTGCCCAATGGTCTGGTCACACTGTTGGATACAGAGCTGGCTTAGATGTATGGGTAGGTTAAGTCAGCAGCTGCCTAGCCTTAAATGATGTCAAGGATTCAGAATGGCAAATTCTCAGACATGAGATGTTTATTATCTGCCTCCTACTACAGCTGTAATATTTCCTATCCAGTTAGAAAGTTAAAAGGGAAGTGCAGCAAATATTACTCTTGCCTACTGTACGCAGTAAAGAAAACTATTCTTATGTATTGCATGAGCACAATGGTGAAATTCCTGTTTCTCTGTTTTAGTCATATGAGAACAATACCAGCCATGCTGTAGGTCTAAGTCATCTGGCATAGCTCAGCGTGACTCATGGTCGCTGGAAGAGTAGCAGTCTGTAACTACAGTGAGGGAGAAGCTCACTGGCTTGCAGAAATAGAAGCAGTGAGACAAAACTGGCTACTTTTCCAACATCATAAGCTCACACCTTTGGGGTCCAGCTACAACCTGTCAGGTCATGTTCCTTCAGAGTGTTTAAGGGAGCATTGGCAAGGAGTTGTGCTTAGGCTGTATGACAAGAGGGGTAAAAGAAAAAATTGTACATGCCTTTTACAACCCAGCAAAAAGAATAAATCTCTGAGTGTTTTAACATGGATGATTAGTGTGTGGTGATTAGAAGTGACATGGTGCCACACCCTGGAGCTTGTTTGTCTCGAAGAAGGCTTTGCCTTTAAAGGAGGTGGAAAGCAAAATTGCTTTCCATGGTTGTGCTCAGATGCTCTGCTAGATGCAGAAGGGTCAGCTATGTTACCAGAACCATGCTGGTTTTAGGAGTCTTTCTTCCTGAAGGAGACATTAGTAGTAATACTACCATCACAAAAATTCAGAGAATGCTGTCTTAAGCTGATTTAGCTCAGCAGAAGAAGGTGCAGAGTTTGGACTTCTTTCTTGCCTTTCTGTTTATGTGGTAGTCTGTAAATAAAGGATCAAATTCAAGATGTCAGATTTCAACTTTAACGCTGTAATATGCAATTTCACTACCAATGCATGCTAGCACAGCTCAGCACGGATTGTCTAGAAACTGAGCTGTTTTTTACAAGTAAAAGTGTAAAGCTTTTCAAGAAAATTAAGGAAGAAAGGAACAAATAAGAAAACATCTATATTTGCATCATAAATATTTTAACTGGCCTTAGACATAAAATCATTATTGGAACTTCTAGTCTAATATTCATATGATAGATTATGTGTTTGAGCTCTTCAGTAAAGTGATTGTTTACAGTGAAGCCAAGTGATTAACATCTTTGCTTGGGATGATTTAGGCTACTTGTAGTAGATTAATTCTCCCTAAATGTTTCTCTCTTTCTGTGTTACATTTAATTCCTTTGTGCACATTTCTCCATTTTAGACAGTGTCAGCTGATATTTTCATACAAATGCTTCTCAAGATCTGACATAAAATGTCTTATGTTCTCACTTCAGGAGGTCTGGATTTTTCAACCAAATTTAGTTGCTATTTATACCTTGAGAAGATATTATCTAATTTACTATTGGTTCAGGTTCATTCACAGCCTCACATTATATTGAAACATGGACAAAGAGTGTAATTCGTTAATGTCATGAAGGATGAAGTTGGTTAGAAAGGGAAGTGTACACGATTTATAATAACACAAGCGTTTCCTTGCTAATCCCTTGGCAGGTTCATTATCTGTAGAGCCCCAGGCAACAGTTGGCCTATCGTGAGAGTGAAATTTAACCCACAGCATGAAATTAATCCTCAAAGACTTTTTGTCTACTCTTTCTAGAAATAATAAATTCAAAGCGATTTTATACTTCTCCTCTCTAACTTTATGCAAAGGTGTTAAACTCATATCTAAACTCTATGGCATGTATCAGTCTATTGATTTGTGTTTAGTGAACTAGCATGCAAGTGTATACCAAGCATAACAAGGAATTTGAAGATATGAATTAATAGTGCGTTCATTGTTTCTTCCTGAAAACCTTTTTTCTTTGATGATAAAGAAAATTCTATTCCTTGTAATAACAGGGAAGACAAGGAATGTGTATGCATGCATGTATAAAATCATTCTAATGATTATATCTGTATTTCTTAGGTCTTCTGAGTTTATGTATGAAATAACTTGATGGGGTTTTTCACATCCTGACTTCTTTCATAAAACTTAAGAGAAACCTATCGAGGGCTTGTTGCTGGTAATCAAATGGATTTTTGGTAGATTTTTGGAAAGTACTTCTTGAATCAGCTGTGTAAATACTGGGTCAATCAGCAGGGCTTCATTGGTTTTTTTTCAGAAAGATTTCTTTACCTTATGTATGAGAAGTTCTCTCTACTAAGGAGAGAACAGGTGAAAGCAATTTACTACTGATTGATTCAGACTCTCCTCTGCATTTTTTGAAATGTGTTTCCTCACTTATTGCACAACCTAGTCTAAAGGAGTAGATGAGTACTTCTAGACACCTGTATCTATCTAGGTACTATCTAGATACAGGGTAAAGATTTTTCCCACTTTTAGCCAGTATTTACTCAGTACATATCCATTGGCTTGTTATATTTTTGTTTTCATTGTCTAGAGAATTTTTCCACTTCTGAAAGCAGCAAGTCATATTTAAAAGATGTTTGCAAATTGCCATATCCTCTATGTTGAAGAGCTTCTTCAAAATATTACTTGAAACTTCACACAGTCATAGCCCCTGGGACAGAAACCAAATGACAAGAAATGAAGCAGATCAAGTGCTTCTTAGGACACAGTCCTGACCCTGGGCAGGAAGTTTGCAAGCTACTTAGAGGCCATTATATGAGCAGGTCTGGAAACACGTTACTTTTCTGATCATGCCTCTTATTCTTCAGACAGAATTTATAATGATGGTGTAGACATTGAACCATTCCCACTTCACATATTCCTTAGAGGAAAATTTGTATCTTAATTCATACTGTTTCCTCTGTGTATTTTAGGAAAGTTATTTTTGTGCACAAATATACTCTAGTGGTAAGAAGGAAAACAGATTGCTGAAGTATGTTAAGCAGAACAGTGAGCTGAGGGATGTCTTTGATCCTAACATAACTTTAAGACATGTTAAAGATGCCATTTGATATTAGAGATGAGATGCGGTGTAAGTTTAGGAAACCTCTGAAAACTACCGTTCTTTTTGTAATATTTATTGCTCAGGTTAGAAAGTCCTACAGAAATACCTTAAATAAACTTAAAACAGGTTTCTAATGTATTTTTTAAACTGCTTTTATTGTTAATGGAAGCTCATGGATTTAAGGATTATAATTTGATACAGTATGGTACAGTAGATGAATACCACAGAGTAAGTCAGGTATCATTTATGTCTACATTATTACTGTCCCTTCAATGCAGTAGTAGAGAGAAGGGAAATCTGCAGAATTGTACTGCTTGGTTATAGGTGTTAGACACGACAAGGAAGGAGCAGAGGCAATGATACATTGCTTATATTTTGATCAATGACTGACTCAAGGTTTTCCATCTACTCAATACATAGTGTTTCTTCAGGACCACACTCTTATCTCTCCCCACTATTTTCATAATTTTGCTCACCCCCTATCCATCCATCAGCCATTCTCCTGTGATTGACTTTCCCTATTTGCTCTTTTTCCAGACCATGAAATACAGTGAAAACTTCTTGCAACAAAAGCAGCAGTGTTTGTCCATCGTGAGATTGTGGTTTCTGCTGCCAGTTCCAATGACAAGTTGGCATCTTGTGACCTCTTATAAATGACCTCTAATAAATTGGCAGGTGAGAAGACTGTCATCTGGTAGGCGGGATGGCTGTTGCATTTTCAAGAGTCTTGAGTCAGAAAAGGCTAAAAACTCTCCTCTGCATGTAATGAAACTGGAGATTTCTTTCTGTAGACCTTTAAGCTCAGCTTTATTCTTGGGAGGGGTTCTGGCCACAAGTCAGACAAACTGTAGTTTTTTAACAAGGAAAATACTAATGTACTCTGCAACATTTAGGTACAGTTAAGTCTTTCTCATACCTTAGTCTTCGCATATTTCAGGATCCACAGCAGGGAAAGTTGGATCCTGAGGATCCTTGGATTTCTGTTTATGTGCACGCGCTATGTTGCACAAAGATTAGACCCACAATGGAGCTAAACTTACTGACAGCATTTAGCTGTCACATAGCAGACCAATAGCACCCACTATGTGGCTAGGTCTTTGGAAAAATAGCATAATTTATTTTATTAATAAGAACATAAGAAGCTCTCCAAAGAACTAGCCATATAGTTGCTTCTCCCATTAGCTAGCATGTGTGCTAAGAAAACGGGGGAGGGAGGTGGCATGCCTACATATTGTACACTTAGGATTTTATTTATTGCACTTTATTACTCAGTTTGGCATTAGAGAACAAATAGCAATTATGGACCAACTAAAGTATAATCCCCCTCATATATAATAATATATATAGTAATCAGCTATTAATTCTGTATAAGCATGCAGAAGC
This sequence comes from Nestor notabilis, assembly GCF_000696875.1. Classification (NCBI taxonomy): domain Eukaryota; kingdom Metazoa; phylum Chordata; class Aves; order Psittaciformes; family Psittacidae; genus Nestor; species Nestor notabilis. Next base: position 81,750 of record NW_009930019.1, on the reverse strand, counting down.
ACTTTTTCCAGCAGTCGTTTTTCAACAAGCCAGTTTTATTTATCAGAAGGCATTCAGTAATTCAGTTAGCTCTATCTGTGAGATGATGTAGCTACATGAAGACTTGACTAAGTTGGTGTATGGAAGGGACATGGAATGTGATACGGAAAAAAAAACAGTAGTCCCTGAGAAATGCTGCTTGGCAGTATCAGAACTGCCTTTTTTTGTGCTTGTTTTTCAGTCCTTGGGCTCAATAGTTGAGTCAAATCGGCCATGTTAGTGTAGTCTGCCTGCCTGCCTAGAGAAGAATGCGAGCAAAATGCCTTTAAAAGACTTCTGCAACTGTACAAAATGAAAGGAGTTTCTCTAGCTTCCAACTGGTAGTTAGTGAAATGGTTTGTTTTCTGAGATACACACCACCATAACAGAATCTGAAGATACTTCCTTGATCTAAAGATTTTAATGAAATCAAAAGGAATCATTTACCATTTCTTTTTGGAAAAACAAACTTTGAAAGGCACAAGGGTGCAAACAAGCACTGAAATCTGCTGAGAAGTATATCCTCCAACCTACTGCACTGCCTGCTACCCACAAATGCTTTGCTGAAATCTTCTCTTTCAAAAGTTGCCTTGCTTTGTACCTTTAAAATTATCAGCACTTGGAAAAGTCTTGTTAAAACTGAAAGAAGTTCTGTTTTTCTTTAGACTTAACAATGTTTCAGATACTGATTAAAAAGGGAACTCTCCCTTTATTCCTGTAGTCGGTAAGAAATATTATGGAAAATTGCGTTAACTCTTGCAAATCCCTCTACAACTATAAAAGTACAAATGAGATCGTCCCTGCTGTTTCAGTCAGGCCTATGAACCTCAGAGCAATAGGATATTTATAAGAAAATTCCAGACATAGCAGTGGTGCCGTGATCCATATGACCCAAAGTTTCCAGTCTTTGTCTATCCTCCTGTCTTTAAGGAAAAACAGAGGGGCATAAAACGAAAACTTGGAAGATCACAAATCATTGTTATGACTCATTATAATGAATGATTTGTACCTTACTTTATGGAGCAGTTAGGTTGAGTTTGGGGGAAAAAGAAATCTTTCTTTTTAATTTTCAACACTTTATGCCAATTTTCAAGCAACTGTCTTTCCTAAAGTAACAACGCTCTTTTTTCCACACTATCCTTGGTAACTAGTGAGTTTTTTCAGCTGGGAGAATGTGTTGTGATGTAAAGGTGCAGCCTTTCATGGCTGTTGTCAAAATCCTGTTATTGTTTCTATTACAACATTAAATCTTATTTTCTGGTGTTTAAAACAGGGCCGTACTTGAGCTTTGGAAGTTTTCAAAATGTATTTACAAATAAGAAAAGCAATCTCATCGGGTGGGGCTTTTCAGTTCGGAAAAAAAAAAATAGCACCCTGACAGCTTTGTAGAAACTGTGATTCACAGGTTTGGATACTCAAAATTAGTCTTCTGACTACAGCCTACAACCTGGCTTCTAGATTTTCCTGAGTTTTGTTTAGCGTTAGGTTTTTGTTGTGAATTATTAATGGTTTGAGAGTTAAAAATAATAAATCCATTGAAGTCTCAAATTCGCTGCTGTTTTTCCACTACATTGAATTTGTAAAACTCTCTTCTTTATTTCTGTAATGTCTTCATATGGTGAATTAATAGGGTATATTCCCAGGTCTCAAAGTTTTCTCTTAACTTCCTAGGATAAATTCTAATGTTACACAAAAATCTGCTGGAGGTGTGGTTATGTATCTGCGGACTCCGGAAGACACTGGCAAGCTACCATTTCAACACACAATAGATATTCCTTAAAGTTACAAGATTACATTTTTGGTTTGCTTTTTATAGAGGAAAGTGCACTATTTCAGGTAAATTCTATTACAGAAAGCAAGTTTGTTCCAATATTTTACTAGCTTTACTTTGAGTCACCACAGTAGAGAAAGCCATAGCACTTCAGAGGAAATTTCATCCTTAACTTGCCTTGTTATGCCCTACTGTATGTTAAGAATTGCCGAGGTTGCTCTGAACTGGCTGATAATGAATTCCATATAAGCTGTAATATTGGGGCATAACTGGGTGGGTAAGAGTTGAGATTCAGTCTTTAACTCAGAATTTCCTTGTTTTACTAGTTTCATTTCAAAAGGTAACACTGCTTTAACGGTGTACATTTTCTGTGACTTAGCCATACAATTTTATAGGAAAAAGACATTTTTACATGGAAACAGCATATGTATAGTAGGTGATGTCCATGTGATGTATATTAGCTATTAGTCATTTGCAAGGTTTGTCTATTAATAAGAAAAGGCAAGTGAGTTAGGTTTTCAAATGCAGGGTATTTAGCTGTACTTTTCCATTGGATGTCTGGTTGTATCCCTTCCAGTATTTTAAAAATCTCAGCCACAATATGTTAATGAAATTGTTTCCCTTTTAAGTCTTTTCCAGCACAAGCATAGGAGGTTGGGTGAACACTCAAAACTAACGCTTCTTTCAGCAGCTCACAATTTGATTTTGGCTATTTTCCACTAAAAATTAATTTGGATTTCTGTATTTGACCACTTCTTTCCTTTGGGAGAAAAGATATTTGTGGTTATCTTTCCTACTTTGACCATAGGGAGCAAGTGTAATGTATATTTTGTTGTGGTTTGCAAATTTTTGGTGCTAAATCATTTTAATAAAGAAAAAAAAATCAGAATACACTAACTATGATAGGATTGATCTCATCAAAGAACTTAAAATGCTAATGAATACTGAAAAGTATTGAAAAACCCTCTGAAAAATTCTCCCCCAAAATCTTGTTGCCAGAAAGCCGCAGTGATTTTCCTGCCTTCTCAGAAGGAAAAGTGCTGTGTGATTACCACAGGGGACACTGACATTAAAGCTTTGTTGAGAAAACTATGTAGAAGTACTTGGCCCTTTATATAGGAATTATTGAAGAAAAAAGTGACATTTTTCCTGTGGGTTATAGAGCTTAATCACATTTTCCTAAACTATGAGTTTTAGAACAATGCTTGCTGTTTGTATTTCAGGTGTTGTCCAGTAATGACCAATAATTACCCATTTGAAACCTTCCTGTGGTTTATCAGATACATGTTTTATCTAACAAAGCTGCCTTGAGATTTGCCTTTGCATCTTTTTGACGTAATAGAGAATACTTTTACTTTTTAAAGGCAGTTAAATGATACTCATACTTACATTTAAATTTTTCAAAGGCTTTAATTTGCAGAGACTCAGTACTGGATTCATAGATCACAGTAAGGTCACAAGACACAAGAATGGCTCTACAGGATTAGACTAAAGGTCCTTCTAGTCCAGAAGAGAGAGGTCATGAGAGGATATACATTTTTGTAATAGAAGTTAAACTGCGATAAGGAACTGGACAGTTTTTAAGCAGGCATATGTTACACACTGAAATCAGCCAAACCACATTCTCATTTTTCCCTGAATCAAGACCGGATACTGGGGCCTTTGTATAATATAATCCAATATCTGATTTCTTGTGAAATCTCTTCTAGTCATTAGTTTATATTCCTCACCACTTTGTCTGTTGTTTCTCTATAAGCTGTTTTGAAGGAAAACATACAGGACTTTATCCAAAACTAATGAAAACCAGACCTCTTCTGTTGATGTATTAGGCCACGAGTGACTACCCATATTTAAAATCATAAAAATAACTCCATGATCTGTGACAATACAAAATTATTCCTTATGGTGCCATTTTCAATGATTTGTCCAGTTTACATAAGGGGCAAAAAAATCCATAGACTTTAAGGGGTTGTTTTTACTTAGGAAATGAAGATTACAAGAGGCTTCAGAAGTAAACCATGACTGTAAAAAACAAAATGCTGTTTTTACTATTACTGTTTCTGCAGATTCCTTCACCCACATAACTAAAAGCTTTTTACACAAGAAGTTGTAGACAAAAAAACACAAGCAGTCTTTAAATTTACCTATTACTTTTACAGTCAGCACTTCCCAGTCGATCTTACCTTTGTACGATTATTAAGATCACATCGCATATATTGCATGATCTTTCACATGCAATGTTGTGTAATCTTTCAAATAAAGATGTCCCTTTATGATCATTGCTGTCATCTTGTGCTCAGAATTTGCACCCAAGCAAGCAAAGTAAAGTTTCAAGGACAGAATTGCATCCACGACACCGGCAGAGAGGGTAGCAGAGATGTTCCTGCTCTGGCAGGGCTTGTAGGTGGGCTTTTCACACAAAAGAACATTAAAACAATTTCTACAGGAATTCTAGATAATTATAAAAATGTGTGCTGCCTGCAGGTCCATAACTGAGACGGAAGGCTGGTAGTTGCAAGGAGCTCATAGAAGCCCACATCTGCCAATTGTGTCTGGGACCCAGAAACACAAGAGCATTAACAGGACTTGGAGGCTGGGGATTGAATGTCGGAACACTTGCACATGCAATAGGTAGGGAAGACACCAGCTCGGCATCTCATTCTGTAGTTTCACCTTGCTATGAAACATGTACATGTTCTCAGTATTTTCATCCTTGAGATAAAAGGGAACTTGCACAACATCATAGAGATGTTTCTCTGAACAGTTTATAGTGTGGAATGAAAAAATGGTAGTTTTCACTAATTTTTTTGTTGTTGTTTTGCACTCCCCTCCACACACACACTCATTGATGGAATTAAATTATTAAAAATATTCATGGTTTGAACTTAGTTTCTGTTTGTTTCTTTCTCAGGAAGGCATTAAATTAGTTGTATGTAACTGTTATGACTAGTTATTTTTGTTATTGATTAGCCAAATTACCAGAGTAGATTTGCATGAAACAGTTACATGGGTTAATTTGATCTGCTTCTGGTCAAGTTTATTTTTGCTAAATATTATCTTCTAAAACTACATGTAAAGGAAAATTTCTTTCTGGCATTATAGCTACTCTATGTTTGTTCCATGCATATAATGGAAAAAATGATGCAGGAGAAAAAGTAGACTAGTTCTTCATTAGTACCTGACGAAACACAGTTTTCATTTCTAAACTGCTTCATTACACTCTTGGTATATATAGAACTGCTTTCTTTTTCCCACTGATATTTTTTGATGAAATTATGTGCTGTTTAGCTTGAATATAAAAGCAAGATATAGAGGAAAGTCATCTGTAAAAGGAATAGGAAGTACAGGAAAGGTGAAGTTCTTTTTCAGATTAGTGTACTTTTGTCTGGTCTAAGAATAAGACTCACATCCAGAGAACTGACCAAGAGTACCAGTGAAACACCTAAGCCATATTGTCATGTTTAGGACTTTGCTGTATCTCTCTTCAATGATGCAGTTTATTTAGGGAAAGTATTTTCAAAAAATCCTAAACTCAGCATAAGCCATGCATGGGAAGTTGTCATCATCAAGGCTGCAAGAGTTTAGATCAATTGTTTTATGAGGGTCTAGATAAATTGCTTTTAGCTAATCTAAAAGGATGTGGCAAATGATGATGATCTTATTGGACTCAAATTTTGATAAGAATAACCAGTCTCTTCCTCTAAATTCTGCTGGTTTACATTGCTAAATCTGTTGTTGATATAGCTCTAACTTTACTGTGAACGTACTCCCTATTCAGATGTAGGTAAGTGCTTGATTCTTTCTCATCCAGTGGTAATGTTGCCTCCTTTTGCCCTACTTAGATACCAAGTCAGTTTCTGAGATTTTTTTTTTGTCAGAGGCAAACTACAAATTGCTGGATAATCAGTCAGTTAGGGAGAGGACAGAACAGATCAGGATTGCAAAAAGGCAGAGGGTCAGATGTGGAATGGACAAATTTCTGACCTGCAGTGTTTGATAAATATTTCAGTAAATGTGAGAATTCATCAGTTTGTGGTTTTTATTTGAAAATCATACCTGGTACCTGACGTTCAAACATGCATAAAAGTCATCTCTGCAGATAATTTTGAGGTTTCAGGGTATCTCTACAATTATTTCCATTATTACTATTCCTGTCTTTCTTCTTAAGAAACATGTTTCTCCAAAAGTCATACAGGTAAATAAACTAATAAGCATAATGAATTCCAACAAAGTGGAATTCATTTAGATGAATTTTGAAATAATTTTTAGTAGTACTTCTCTACTCATGATTATGGTTTATTACTTGTGAAATAAATATGAACTATATGAAAGATTCTGTGATTAGATAGAGACAAATCTATGTCTACTATGGAGAATGTTTGGAGTAAGTTCTGCTCCTTTGCCTGTTCCCTATGTTCTACTTATTTTATTCTTAGATGTTTTTTTCAGTTAAATAATCATCATAGCAATAATATAATACTGAAAATATAATCCCTGCACTAGCAAAATCTATGTCTTTGGCTTAAAATAATTTGTTTTTTTTGTTTTGAAATCTAATATTCAGTTCTTCAGCAATTCATATGATTTACTGTTAAAATAAGTAACATAATTATACTCTCAATTTAGTTATTATAGTATAAGTAACATAAGCAACTCAAAGAAATTAAGCCAAAAGTTGAAAATAAGAGTGAAATAAATTATATTTTCAAGGTCCACTTTGCACTGAAAAGTTTTGCATGAAATCTAAATATCTGTGGATAGTAGTAACACCTGAATAAATGTTTAAGTTAGCAAATCAGAAACTTTTAAAATTATAATTTGTATTATAAGCGTGTGAATTGTTAAATTATGTATATTTGTATAAAGCTTCAGACTATACATTTTTTATCAACTTATGCTGGTAAGGGTAACTGCAGCTAGTAATGTCTGGAATCATGGGAATAACTGAAAGCGTAAAAAAACTATAAATGTTGGTTTCAGTTTTCCAAAGGCTGTACATCTATATAAAAATTGTTATAAAATTAACATTGCACAAATAATTTGTTTTGTTGTTATACCACATAACTCTCTTCTTTATAGCATCTACAAACCTCAGTACGTGAGATTATTTACTTTGGTATAGCATAAATCCCAATCATGGAGGAAAATATTAGGAGCTTTATTCAAAGTAGAACATATGAGAAAATCCTAGCAAAATATGTGAAGAAAAGGAAAATACAGCTAAGACTGCCACTCGTTGGCAAGCACTGCAACATGGTATAAAGCCTGGTTCTCTGAGTCAGTGGTTTTCTTTCCCTCTGAACTTTGTGGTTGAAGAACTAGTCAGCAGCACTGCACAAAATCAGCAAGAAATTCTGGAATTTGTGCATGAGTGTATAGTCTTTGCAAAGCCAGTGGCAAGAATTTGGTGAGCATAGCCTGCCCCACATCACATTGTGGTTGTCCTACATAGCTGGGTATTTAACTACTCACTATCTACTTGAATCTAGATATGAAAATACTGGTTTCTTCCTTTTAGATTTTAAGATTAATAAAGAAATTTCAGCATGAATTGGAAATCTTTCTCCAGCCAAGATCAGTAAATACAAGGGGGGGGATTGCTAGGTTCATTGTGAACTGACTTTAAACACTACATACCTGAATGCTGTAGTGGCAGATATCCACAGGGCAACTTTGATGAAATATTCAGCAAGCATGAGCACAAAATGTAGCAACTGATAGACGCAGAGAGAATTTATTTTTTTTCCCCCAGAAAGCACATGCATGTGCTTGTTCTCCTATAGATATTGATTGTATTAGAAAAGACTACTTAGAGGACTTTTGCAATAGGAAGCAGGGGAGGAAAGCATCTTGTGGACAGAGGATTTTATAAAACTCAGAATAAAGTACTGGCTATTATAAAACCAACAAGAACTCTAAAGTTAGGCACTGGAAACAGATACATGTGCTTATGTAGAGTCGTTGCTCCACAATATGATGTGTCTCTTCTTAAACGGTCAGTGGTTTGGAGAACTGATGAAAGGACTCAAGCATCTTCTATATTGTGGGATGTCAGGCAGAGCCCATTGAAAGTTATTGATCAAGGACTTTTACAACCATTAAAAAAAATATGTGCTCTCTCATGCTGTCAAAATAAGAATAATTTAGTTTTATTTATTTCACAAGTAGTAGTTGTAGAGCTTTGTTTGTGTGGATGAGTTAAAATATTTTCCTGGGTTTAGATCATGCAGCGTTTTCAGTGAAGATACCGAATTTTGGACAGACCCCAAAACGTCAAATTGTTTACATGTTTTCCACTTTTTGAGATTCCAGCCATGTGTCTTCTGGGAGGGACACTGATGTTCTCAAATAGCATCAGGACACTTATGTATCAAATAAAGCTACTGCAAAGGTACTGTTCAGTCAAAGGGGGCGTCAAAGACCAAGCCCTGTGGACTGCTGCTACGAGCCAGAAAGGGAGATTGTGAGGTCCTCGAAGGCATGGGAACTGGAAGTGGGAATGGTGAACAGGAACTGAGAGGGCAGGCAGTAGGTGCTGGGGTGGTCCTCTGTAGGAAGGGGTAACCGGGGGGCAAAGTGAACAGCTCTGTGAGCATTCCCAGGGAAACAGTGCTCAGTACCACAGCGTTTGGTCCAGAAAGCCAAAAAGCAGGAAAATGAGAGAGGAGGAAAGTTAGCCTGGTGATCATTTTTAGAGCCACAAACCTCTCGGTAAACACATAACATGTTAGAGTGTCTTCTGTCAGTGACTTCTGGCACCTGTTGTATGCTAGTGGTAAATAGCAGGTCATTCATCCCAGTACTGGAAAAGCCTCTCTACCCATATGTGTGTTCAGAGTGTTTGTGAATGCTACCTGCACATTCTTCTTTGCAGACTTCAAAATAATAAATTAGATCAGAAGTTAATGCTCCAATTTTACTTATAGGAGAATTTATCTTTTTTGTTCTAGCAAAGCTAATAACAAACAAGGCAGGCATCCAGCTTTCAAAAATGCATGAAATTCAGTGGTTTTATAATGCTTCTAGAATGTAATGGATTTGAGGCAGAAAAAGCCATTATGTATCCCCCAGTTGTGTTCATTCCTCTAAACAATCATTAATAACAGGCCAGGTTGTTTTTGAAGTGAACATTTTCACTCTTTTGTGTTATTAAGATTACTAATACAGGTTGCTGCTGCCTCCAGAAAAACAAACATTTTTTCAGCTCTTCTCTGAGCTTCTTATAACAAGTGCTGGTGATCAATTAGCTAGTTCATTAAAAAGTTACACATGATTTTATTGAGGCAAGCAATTCTGAATCAAAGAACCCAATTCGCAGATCTAGGTTGAAGCACATAATTGGCATGTATTTTAGGATCGCTGTTAAAGCTATAAAAAAGATTTACTAGGGAAGGAATGGATCCAAAAGCACTAAAGGAAGGAATATATTATTTCTGTGACCCAGTGTTACAAATAGACTCATTTAATACTAAGGTCTTAACTACATTAAAACAAAAAACTGAAATAAATGTAAAACTTCTTTGATTTTACTTCTTTAGCAAGAAGTTATCCTCCATCTGATACACATTAATTCATACTGCATTTCTTCCGCTATGATTTTCACTATTGCTATCAAAGATACATTTTTGTTAAATCATTTACATTTAGTTGAGAAGTCAACACTGTGTTAACTGTAAACCAAAATTATATAAGTATATTCACCATGATGAGATCCACAGTGAGTCTGAGATTAAAGCCCCAGTTCTACAAACAGTTCTGCAGGCACAACTTAGTGGGGAATCTTACACACATGCTAGTAGGACATGCTTGAGCATTTGCAGGGTGAAAGAGAGGGAAGGTGCATTATTCAGGGGATGTTTTGTTCTGAGTTTACAGTGGTGCTTTGTTCTGAGTTTACAAGTGGGTCAAATCTTGAAACTTGAGGGAAAAAGTTTGGGTTAAGGAACTTTTATTTTTTTAAATACTTGGAAGAAGTTATTTACTGGCGAGTTCTTCCAACACTTCTTTAAACAAAAGAAAGACATTTTGGGTTTTGAACTGAGAAGTATAAGTAATCAAATCTTAAATATATTAAAATATACAGAGAATCTACTTTATGTTATAATTTTGATTGCTTGATTGCCACAATCAAAAAGCTTCTGTAGCTGATATTACTGTTGGATTTTGTGTGATGGCATTGAGGCTTTTTTTTCAACTATTAGCTTCCCAAGGGTTCTTTTCAGACAAAATGTTATGCATCAGCTCTTATTTGAGTGTAAGCCTATTGAACCGCATTCTCCGCTCTGCCAACTTGGCAGCAAGTTCTCGTGCTAATAAAAGAGGTTACCCCAGATAGAGATCCCAGATGTGCCTGAACTACTTTTATTAGGACTATGGAGAGGCTCAGTGTTTCCTTCTAACTGTTTTCAAAAATGGTGTGGGCTTGCCTTCATAATTGCCCAAAGAATTGTATTACGTCATTGGAAATTTTTTCCCCAAAGTGAGTAAAATGTTATATGTGTTAGCATGGAACACTGCTTAGGAAATACTAAAAACAATTGTTCAAAACAATGAATGCCTTTTGTCACAGTACAAACCTTGATTTGACCCTCCTGAATTCTGCTGAGAGGAGAACATTGCTGTTTAACATTGAGTTAAAAATACCTTCATTTGTTACATATTAATGAGATTTAGTATCACGATTAGAATAAGTAACAATAGATGTTTCTCAGAACAGCAATATACCTATGGTATCTGACATACTTGACTATAATGACAGTTATTCCTTGAAACTGTTGAACGCTGTGTTTTGCAAAATTATTATTGTACTTGGTGATAAAGCCAATTTAGTGATTGGCTGATACTGGGCTATTGTAGACTGGAATTGCTAACATCAATACTCTTTCTCTATTTTTAAGTTCTAAATAGTAATTAGTAGTTCAAAAAAAAAAAAGTTTTATTGCTAAAATGTATTCAAAATTTCTCCATACTATTTAGTTTAATGTGTTGGCAGCAATTTTGAAACTGCAAGAAACAGGGTAATCTAACTGAAATACTTAATCAAATAAATATAGTCTGTTAAACTACTGTTGCTATCCATAAATCATAAATAATAAGATGTTTACAATCTTAAATCATAATCTTGATTTTCCTTTCAAGGCCACAAGCTTCCTGTTGAAATACTTATTGTTGTCAAAATGTGAATAGAGAAAACAAGGTTTTAATTAAAATAATTCATTGCTTGCTTGTATTGTTCATCTTATTATTAAATTATGAAAAATGAATGGTGCTTTAATTTCTGGTCATGTCTCTGGTTGATTTTTATTGTAATTGTGTCAGATATAAAAAAAAAGAAACTGAACAGTGGGTTCATTTCATAATGAAACAAACGATAGTATTCCATTTCAGATTTTCAAAAACAGGGTCTGACTCAAAGACTCCCATTAGTTTCAATGGGCTTTGGATCAGGCACAGGGTTAACAGCTTATTTTTCAAACAACTAGAAAGAAGTGTAAATGTCAAAGGTGATAGCTATACTGTGAGTTCCATAAACTACAAAAAAAAAGTTGCTACCAAAGCTCTATTTTTCCTTAGTTTAGCAGCTTTATGAAAACAGTATTAATAAGTATATCAGGAAAAGTATATAATAATGAATCAGATACATTAAAAAAAAACTTTAGAACTCCTTTTATATAATAATTGGAAAGTTAAAAGTGACTTAAAATCCCTGACTTCTCATGCTGTGATGTAAATTGTATTTTTTTTAGGTTCCAAATTCAAAGAGGGAAAACTGATCCAACCAGTTACAAGAGCCTGGGGGACTGTTTTAGGACTATTTTCCAACGAGAAGGGTAAGAGTATATGGTTTTAAAATTGTCAATTTTATGTGACCTTTTTTAATCACCCATTTTCCAGACATTAGATCCTCTTTATTTTCCATCCCTTTTTTGCAATTGCTAGAATTTGGCAAACTTGTTGTCTTACATAACGAGCACAATTTGAAAAGTCTTAGCATTACTTACACTCATAATACCAAATTTTGCTATTAGGATATGTTTAAAGACCAGAAGGCACAGTTCCACAGAGCTGGGGCAAACACTGCTTCAGTTCTGGGTGCAGGATAGCTGTGTCAGTGTAGTGCAGTATCTAGGCTTTTGTATCTTCTTGTCCTGGTTTTCTGAACTGGCTTAGCCTGAGCTATTACCAGTTCAGTGAAGTGCTGGTTTCCAGGCTGTAATGAACTGGTGTTCCCAGTGAGCAAAATTCCACAGCTTTTCAGTTTGACAGAGTATGGAAAAGGATTTATGGTCTTTAGTCACCTGAATCGTACTGGCTTCAGAAGGTACCACTGCTCTAAGCCTGAGCTCCTGTAAGAGGCTCAGGTTCCGATCCACAAAGGCATTTGAATACATGCTTAATTTTATGACCAGTCAGTCCAGTTAAAGCCGTTGAATGTAATGGGACTGATCATACACTTAAAGTTAAGCCTGTTAGCCACAGGAGCTCTTTGGGAGCTAGACTTTAATCAAGGTAACTCTAATTAGTAAATCTCAGTTTTGAGCAGCTGGCAGGCTTTCCATAAGAACTTTGCAAATACATTAGCGACCCATTTTTTATCCATATGTTCATCAAAATGGAACTGTAATTATACATAGTGGCATAGATACCATGTATGAAGGCAGCATAGGCGCAGTGAGGCGCAGACTTCTTTGTGTCCACAAGCTGTACTGGAAAAATGGAGGTGAGACGAACACTGAAAATTAAGAACTAGACCAATTTTGGGTTTTGCAGTGAGTTTAGCTAAGCTACTCTACATAAGTATGCAGATACAGAACCTGGGTGGTTTGAAATGCTGAAGTGCCTTCTGGTGTTTTCAAAGCTGAGAGTATGTTAATTTTTATTGCTTCTCAAAAGAAAAGTGTATTTTTACAGAAGGAAAGTATTAACATTTACAATCATGGCAATCTATTTTTAAATATAGAATTAGTTTCAATATTTATGTCAGTGAACATGAAAACACCACATATCTCATCCAAGCTCACTGGTATAAACCAGAATATTTTTTTATATTTATATCAAGGCATGACTCTGTAAACCAGAAGAGATGATTACATGACATTATTATAGATTTAAATCACAATTTAGCAGTGGGTTGCACTAAATTTGTCTCATGCTAGAGCTAATACAAAGTTTTACTTGACCATAGCAAAAGGAGTTTGATCTAAACAAAAAGCAAATTCTATGAATACTTAGTTTTCTCCAGGAAGTTAGACAGAGGCAGACAGTCACATTTAAATAGTCATCAGTAGTAAGCACTAGGGAAAAAGGAGATGAAGAATCTCGGTACAATATAATCTTAAATTTCATCTAAAAATTGAAAAAAAACCCACTAATCCTGAAAAACCTGTTTGACTCCATGATTCTTACATTCCCATCTGCACAAGTTGTCCAGTTTCTGAAGCATGGTGATTATGACACTTGTGAGGGCAGTGGGAGAGGTGACTGTGAAGTATTTTAGTTAATGAAAACCTTGAATCCTGATAACCCCCTCCTTGGATGATGACAAAAATATGCAGAAGAGAGCACAAAGAAAGGGCTTCACATTTAGATAGCAAGGAAACAACAACAATTTATGATGTGGTTCAGATTCAGGTGTGTAAATCTGGGAGAAGGATATAAGAAATTAATTCATGTCCCATATTTATTTCATATGGGCAATATAAAATAACCCCATTTGTGTGTGGCATTTTCAAACTGATGATCTAAAATGTCTAATTCAGTGTACACTGACTGTCGGCACCTCTCTCTAGTACTCAGAGTTCCCTACTGGCATATGTGATTTTATGTTAAGTTGACTACAAAAGAAACTAATTAAATAAAGGAACACAGTGGGAAAAGAAATGTTACTGATGGTCTGCTCCTGAAAATGTTTATGTTTGGGAATACTACTTATGCTTGTTTGTACTTACATTTTCAATAGCAGCAACTACGGTGAGCTGAAATGTCAGAGCCCAGTTCAGACAAGACTTCCTAATGCCTTAACTTTTTGACCTTGTTATGTTGAGGTTAAGAATGCAGAATCAGCCTGGAAGGACTTATTTTTACAAATATAAATGCAAATGTTCCATTTGCTGCAATGCTTTTTACTGAAAATTAACCAGTTTTACATTACTACAGTATGACAGTAGCAATCAGATGATTTCATGGAAAGCTTCTTCATCACAATGGCCAGGATTGCTTTAACCATCCCTCTGATTTTGTCTTCATTATAATGAAAAGGACAGAGGAAATATTTCCAGTATAACCACTAACAGAACACTGTCCTTTTCAAAGAATGTGAAGACTCCTTTATCTTTACAAAATACTAGAAATTTCTTAACAAAAAAAAAAGAAAATAAAACCCACAGGGAAAAAAAAAAAAAAAAAAAGCCCTTCCCCCAAACTTTCCATCTAAAGGGTGGAAATAAACTTTCTCCACAGGGAAAAAAATTCTTCAAAGAAGGATCCATTCCTTGAACTCTTTTCTTGTCTTACAAGAAAATGGGAGCCACAAAACATAAAATTTAATTGAGACTCATTAAAGGAAGGTTCAGTTGAGCAGAGCATTAAAGGTCACAGAGCTTTCTGTTAAAGCAAGGCAGAAGTACTAACTTGAGGGCTTTTGTGAACTCATATTGGGAACATCCAGTTGCTGCCAATTGCACAAGGGCTGCAGCGGTGTGAATCTCAGGCGGTGAGCAACCTCTGCTAGCTGGATTTGCTAGGATCCATTTATCAAAGGTTCTCTGGTTTCATTTATGAGATGACACATGAATTGACAGATTTTTGACAGCAGAGATGAACCCACTAGGAGCATATCTGTTTGTTGAGGAATGACAGCTTTATAGCCAACATAAAAATAATATGATGTTTACTGGGGAAAATGTTTGGATACAGGATTAACTGAAACCATTAATAGAGAGACCTTTTCATTCTTTTTAGATCCTACAAATAAGAGGTTAGATTATGTTAAATGATTGTTTTATCATAGTCATCTTTACTCCATTGTATTCACTCACTTCTTCTTTGGTAATGACTTAGGTTTGAATATGAAATGTAAGAATAAACAAACGGTCTAGCTGAATGTATACGTTGCATTTATATTAAAGACACATGGTGTTGTGTCTCATATGAAGAATGGAAAATTATGCCCATCTGCGCTGTCTTAATTTGGAGTTATGGCATTAAAGTGATGGATGCTGTTATTTCGAGTCTGTAAACAACTTTGTTCTTATAAACTTGGATTTTCATGGGCTCATAATTTTAACAGTAAATGTTCTGGGTTGCAGTTGGCTTTTTTCGGTAGGCACTCAGTCAAGAAACCTGTTACTTTCTCCATTCATTAGTTAACTTGGCTGAAATAGAAAGGGCAGTAGTATCCTGGTTTCTAGTTTTGTAACTCAGCACTTTAATACGTTACAGTTTAAAGTGCTGTTAGCCTTCCTTAGAACTAGATGGGCCTGGGAAAGTGCAAAACACAATTGTCATTGATCACTTGAGACTTCATTACTTCTACTGAGTTATTTGACTATGCTGAACTTGGTTTGGGAAGGAGCAATTACCTCCATGTTTACACAGCCCTATAGCTTAACAATTATTCCTGTCTTGTTCTCAGCACCACCTTACCACTCTCTTGTACCTATAATTGTCTGTATGACCACACACCTTTTTTTTAATAAGCAGTGCCCTGACTCATACATTAGAGGGATTAGGTTATAAAGCTGCACAAAACTTGTCAGCTATGGGTGGAGTAGGTGGGACAACAGCCAAGACTAAGCAGGAGCTGGATGAGTACAGAGTTGTCAGCAAACATGCAGAAGCTGAAGCACTCCTGGCTTATGTGATATCAATGATTGTTCATCAATTAAGGAATTTGCTAGCACTCTCCTTTGTCCTGCCTATGTCTATCAACTCTCTGTTGTGGTAACAAGTGCTTGAGAGACTACAGCAGTGTTCTTGAGGCCTGGCTGTAGATGATACGCTGCTGCTTCTAGTTGCCAACAGGTCAGGGAAGGAGACTTGCAGGATTGGCAGCCCTGCAAGCAAACACCGGCGTCTGACACTCACTGGCAATCATCACTGCCTGTTCTTGGGCCCAGCTGAATGTATGCTCTTCCAGCTGGGCTGAGAAGACCTATCAAAAGGCTGCCAAGTAAGTGTTATACAAGATACAAATACTTGGCTACCTTGTGCCTGAACCCATCAATGAAATTGCCAACCAGGGAAGTGTGACATGGTCAGTCATGCCAAAAATCCCTTTTCCCAGCTAGCAGTTATGAAGCAGAGATCCATTTCCACTTACTGGATGCATAAATTCCTGTGGTATCACAAGACCAGACTTTAGGCTCTGCTTTAAGTGCTCTGAGCAAGCAGAAGTGGTAGATTAAGATGTTATTTCCCCCCATAGCTATCTGCCCCACTCTTTGGTTTGTTATTAGCACTTCATACCAGAAGGAGCAGGAGTGACCTTGGACCCATGCTTGTTTGCTACCTTCATGAATCTTGTTTCTTAGTAGAGACCCACCTGCAATCATAGATCTGCAGTGAAAAGAGAAAAGATGCCTTAGCATAGACTTCAGGTGCCCCACAATAAAAGAATTTCAGAATTTCCTCCAGGTAATTAGCAAAAGTTCTATCTTCATAGGGACAGAACTAGATGAGGGGATTGGAACTAGCTGATCTTAAGGTCCTTTCCAACTCTAACCATTCTATGATTTTATGATTCATAATCCATGCAAAGTAATAGATCAGCTTTCCCTGTAACTGTTCTTGTGGCACCTACTATCATGTTACCCCATATCTTACTCTACATAGACCTGCGAGCAGTATCTTGTCTTATTGTTTTCAGTTCAATTTGGTTGTCTATAGTTTGTTCGAACCTATGTCTTATAACCATCATTTTTGCTCTTACTCTGAATGGGTGCTAAGCTATAAAATTTAAATGATGGTACAGTCTTGACTAAAATTGTGATTAAGACTGCTTTCAATATTAGAGAAGAGGAAGGCAGAAAATTTGAGTGAAAATTTTCCTGAGAATAAGTTGTGATTTATATTATGCTTACAAGGATTTAGATGAAACACGGCCACAAAGGAGACAACTTTTGTGTATCTATATGAAGATGATGTGCATTCTGCTTCCTTTTTTAAATAAACATTCACATTTGATGGTTCAATTTTGTCTTATTTCCCAGTAAAGTCGACAAAAATTTCAGGAAATTCTGATGCCTCATTACATTTCAAAATCCATGTACATATGTGTATACATGCCTATTCATAAAATGTTCATGCATTCTCTTAGTCTCTAAGTAGATAAAAAGTAACCAGTTCATAATTCAGTGAAGTTTTGCCACCAATCCCAAATGATTGGATGCTTTTGCAACACTAGTCAGTCATGAAACAAAAATGATACTGGCTCTTTTAACCTATAGATCTCAAAACACTTCACAGAAGAAGGAAATACCGTTATCTCAACTGTATAGGTGGGGATACTGAGGTGTAAAGTGCCAGGAAGTCAGGTAGATCTGGACTGGAGCATGCACACAGGTGGTTTTCACAGAGCAGCCTGATACCATGTCATTTGTTTGCCCCATGGTAGTATGCTAATATCAAAACTCTGAGGAACATGTGTACATAAAATTGCATTCTTTGATACAGCCTCCTAATTTTGAAGTAGCTTGTCTGAGGGCATGCATAGAGGTAGTGGTAGTTTCAAGCCTGAAGCTCCCTGTTCAGTGCACTGTGCTGACTCCAGAAAGGACTATTTACAGTGATGTTACCGTCATGAGGTTTTCATCATCCCTTTCAGGCAGGAATTCTCTGTTCCTGTCTGGAGGTTGCCTACCCCCATCTTCATATGTTAACACTTGAAAACATAAGAAACGGCTCTGGAATGTGAAAAACTTCTATTTCCAGTTTTATGTGTGCAGCTCTGAAATACAATGAGGTTGTACTGGTGTAACCAAGGGTAGCATTTAGCTAATCACGTTTTTATTAGTGATGGACACACATTTTACTTGCAAAATTTGATCTGGTATATATGGCAACACAGTAAACAAGGACACTTGTAGAGAACCACTTCTGAGAATCATGTTTTACAGATGATACACTTGCTTATTTTCCATAGGAACCAAATACAAGAAAATCACATAAATCTTATAAGCACCTTAGAAGTAAACAGGCCAGACCTTAGCTGGTGTTAGTCATCATTGTTTGCTAAGGCCACTGAAGGCACACCCATTTACACTGGGTAAGTGTTCTGTATTTTTATAAGGTCCAAGTTATATTTTTTGAAGTTTCAAATATTTTCATAATCAGATTATTTTAATCTTAAAGTTATGATTTCTTGAGTGTCTCTATTTTCTACTAATATAATGTAAATAGAACTCATTATAGTATTAGCATTCATAGCAATAGCTCCTATAGGCCTCAGTTTGGAATCATATGATTGCGTTGTAAGATGCTTATACTTAACAGTAGTAACAAGATACCTAGAAGTGTTGTTTCAATCCATTATTATGTATCTACCTTAGATAGGGACAGATAAGCAGAGGGAAAGATAAGCAGAACTTAAATTTTTAGTCCTTATGATTTTAACATCCAAGAATATTTATTATTTTATCACATTAGGTTCCTGTTGGCTTCAAACGTCTTGTTTAAATCAATGTAATAATCATGCTTCTCAAACACTTCCTTTTAGTTTAGTGTACGGAAAGTATCATACTACACTGTATCATCGGCTTCTCTGAATGTGTTTATGTTCTCTAAATGTGAAGAACATATCTGCCGAATTTGGTAGTCCAGGAAAACGGCCATGAATTTCTCCTGCTTCAGTAATTGGTTCAGCGTGAGGTGCTGCAGTATTTTAGGGCGGCGACAGTGACATTTGCCAATGTTCCATACAGACATTTGCACCTGGAGCCCTGATAGGGACATTTCTGCCTGGCACCATTGGCCCTACTTCAGGCAGCAATGCGGTGCTGCATTTGAGCCTCAAACCTCCTGTGCCTTCAGGTGCAGTCCCTGCTGTGCGGAGCACGCAGGCAGTCAAGCTGCTGAGCCGAGAGCCATCTAGAGTTAGAAAGCTGGGAAGAGCTCACACATGGTGTGCTGTACATGCTGCCCTTATCCAGGGCTTCCTTTGCTCGCCCAGGGCTGTATGAAAATTTTCAGCTAGTAAGAAGCTTTCAGGTCAGGAACCAAGATCCCTCTGAGATTAGTCACAGCCAGGGCTGCATATTATCTGAGCAAGGATTTCATGAATTACCATTGAGGTTAAGTGGCCAAATTAAGCTTAAGTCATACTTTTGGTTCATGATGGGAGGATCTGTCCCGACGCAGCTTCCATGTTCTGAAATGGTATATCTGTATAATAACATTAGAGACCCTGGAATTGAATTTAAAAGGTGAGAAACTGGTTCTAGTCCTGATGGAGGTGTGGGGGATCTCTCAGATCCGAGCTGGTGCAAGGCTGTCATGCCCAGCTACGACAGATAAAAGGATCTGAAATCTATCTGAAACCTCTACCTTACAGAAGAAATAGCTCTGAAATCTGATGATGACATTGTCAATACACAGCTGACAGAATTAACTATTTATCTATTATGTAAATCTAGCTGTTAGTATTTTATAAACACAATAGTGGATGCATCATGAGATGCAAAATTAGTTGCAATTATGTGTTGTGTTTCTTTAAAAGGCAAACTGTTATTTACTCCTCCGTAACTTCGGCTTCTAGTAGCCATTAATTGTTAAACTATTCTTTAAAAGAAAAATTCCACCGTATCAAGGGAAAAAACAGTGACCAGAGAACAGATAAATCACTTTTATGTCCTTAGAACAGCTGACTTGGCACTTTTATTACATTGTTTGAAAAAGCATCTTTTCATCTGGAAGGAATCAGTTTAAAATGTGATTGTCAACACAACGAAACCAGCTTTCTGTTTAAAATGGCTGCTTGTGAAGCTTAGAACTACAGTTTTGCCAGATTTTTCTTTACAGACATTAGTTACTAGAACCAAGAGATTTTAGATGGATGTTCACAGGAAATACCTGGCAGACAGCATAAAATACAAAGTAAAGTGTTTTTATTTAAGTTGAAGGAAGCATGCATGTGAAAATGAGCAACAGCGGTTTAGATCAAAAGCTTTCTTTTTAAAATAAAAGTTTTTAAGTTATAGTTTGATGCGGTCAAGAGAAAAAAATCCTCATTATTTTTTTCATGTCTTGTCCTAACTAATCAGACAGCATACATTTAGCATATTTCTTAGACCGTATATCATACTTATTTATAATGATGCTATTATACCTCTCTGATCTGCATGTCCTTACCTCATCTAATTTCATTTTCTTCACTGGTTACATCTGAAAACACAGCTTTGTCTCTTTAAATTACTATTCTTCTCAGTTGTTTAGTTACATATAATTCTGCTCTATTTTTAAATAGCTCTAAAATTTTTAAATGTCTAAAAAATGCAGGTGCAAAATAAAGTATTGCATTTTAGTGATAAAAAATTTTCACTTCAGAAATAATTGAGCTTCACATTATAGACATTTGCTCATGATTTTAATTGTGAATTATGAAGATGTAGTAAGACTATGTCTACCTTTTAGAATAGGTGTAGTTTTTTCAATACTTGTCATTTTCTTGTTTTCAAGGTAGGTAATTTATTTGCTACTTTTAATATATTTACTAACAACTTTGTATTATGCCATACTCTGAAAATACAGGTATCCTCAATTTTTTTTTTATAAATAATTTTTTTTGTTGTTTTGTGTTTGGTTTGGTTTTGGCGTTTTTTTAATGTTGGAAGAGGAATACCATTATATTGGAAACTTCTAAAATACATCTTTGTTAGAAAGACGATCCCTGACAGGCTTCTTTTTGTTGAGTGGTGGAGCTGCCTTGCAGCAGTAAGAGCGAGGTATGCTGATCATTCGTTTCTAACACCATTACCAACTCCTCTTCTCTTTGCAATATTCTTTACCCAAGCTGAAGTCTTCCTGTACCTCATGTTTCATGTTCTGAAAGAAATTTAGTAAGCTAGATGTTAAGAATATCTGTGCTTGACCATGGAGGAGAAACTATTCCTCTAAAGCACTGCACCAACTTGAAATAAAAAGGCAATGTAAATAGCTACGAACATTTGACAGTTACATAGATTTTACATGGAATGCATCTTAAATAAAACAAGATAAAATGAGGAATTAGCATCGAGTATGGCAATATTTATAAGAGTGTATTTCTGTATAATGCTAACTCATATTTCAGGGCACATTGTATTCTATATGACCCTCAGAATCAAACTGAGAATAATAATTTGTTTTGCCTCTTATGCCATCTACCTCTTCAAAGAAAATAAAATTCTAAATACATATGAGTTTGATTTTTAGTTTTCAAGTTCTTTGCTTATACAACTTTACTTACAGACTGCTCTGGTTCTTTACCCTATGAATAACAATACTAATTTTAATGCAACAAAAATAATTTTGTTTAGCTAGAAAAATGTCTGCATCATGTAGTGTGTGTATGACACGCTGCATCTCCTTACAGGAATGCATGCGCATAAGCACAGATAAACTGTACCGTTGCATTCTGTCTATCCAGCGTAGAAAGCTTCTTTCACAGTAAGCCAATAGGCACTTCATAGTAAATTTCTGAAGTTTAACATGCGGGGCAGTAACTCTAGCTGAAGACTGGTCCCAGTTATAAATACAAGATCAATTCCCATGCTTTTTTGCAGCTTGCCTTCAGTGTTTGTGTATTTTTGAGTATTTTGGTGTTGCCTGAACTTGCAGTTACGCTGTTTTGTAGCTAACTATCAGGAACTGGGTATCTCAAGCACCAAATGATTTTTTAGGATTTATTTTAATCTGATAAATGGAATTTTCCATAATAAGTAAACACCTCTGCATCATAGGAATTTGGTAGTCAGACTCAATGCATCTATTTGTTGTTCTTTCTAGGAGTTGAACTCTATGGCAGGGACAAATACCTCAACACTCCTGATGCCTCTTAATCTAGGCAGGGGCTCAGATTACTCACTGTTACAACGTTTCTTAATAAAACTCTGGTTTTTTCATTATTTAAATCCCACATAAAATAAATTTGTATCCTGATTTGACCAAAGTCGTTTTGATCAATTTACCTTCTTTTATTTGCAAATCCCTAATTTACAACAAATTAAATATTCCACTTATGTCTTAAAGTAAAAACATAAATTCAAATAGTTTTGTTTATAAAATGCTTTATAATATCAAAAAATGTCTTAGATATTATAAGGGCTCACTTTTATATGGAAATATCATCTCTGGTATGAATTACTATTTAGTACATAGGTAATATTTACTCTTTTGATTAACACTGTGATTTAGAAAAATCCGTTTTGTGGATAAAAGTAAAGTACTAACTAATTAGCATTTGAGCCTTTTTTTAAGACATATTCTCACATAATGCACCTCTACCTGTAAAAACACAAAATAGTATACTCACATAATATTCAGATTTTCTCATGTCTATTGGGTCACAACGTATTAAAATATTTCACCTCATTTTTTTTCGTATCTTTGTAATAAATGGGTAGTTTAATTAAAATTTCAAAACTAATTTAGGTTTTTCTGTAAGAAAACCTAAATTTCTGTATGTGAAAATAAAACTTTCAGCTACATTTTAAAAAATCCTGTGCAAATGAAATGTCACAATTTTGAGAAAAATAAAATGTCTCCATCAGTATTTCAAAAGCTCATGTTAATAATTGTAAATAAAATAATTTATCAAAGCTGTAATATTACAAGAAAAATAACTATGTTTTCATACAAATAGCAGTTTTCAAAGGCTTTCTCTAAAATTCTCTAATCATAATTTTATCCAGCATTACATTATAAAAAAGGGGAAAAGGCAATTTAGTGTATTCCTGAGAAGAATTATAGAGGTGTAAAAGGTGAAAAATTAACTAGCGACCAGTTTGTTATAGGGAGAGTTAGGTGTCATTGCAAAATGCTAGGAATCAGTGGCAAGAAAGTTTCCCTCAGCATCCTGTTTGGGACAATGCAGTTTTAGAAGTAGGTCTTTCTAAGTTACCATGAGGGAATGCTTGGAATTTTGTCTTTCTACCAAAAGGGATTGGTTTTCCCTTGATTGTCATCAGTTTGCTAGGTTGTCCTGCTATTTAAGCTATTAAAGACTGGTGTGCTGCTTGGTCTCAGGTGATCCATAAAAAGGAATGAAGCTTTGGGAAGGTAAACCATCACCAGACTGGCTTGGTGTATCAGCCTTCCATGACGGAAGCTCTTTGTTGAGAATTGTTGGCAATTGCAGCAGTTTCCAACTGAAGATAAGAGCTAGCGTTCTTGGATAATGCCCTCGATCACACACCTGATGACAGACTCCGGCATGCAAGTTTTTTCAGGTGCTATGTTTGCTCAGTAATCCTTCAGTGCCAATCTTTTCTAAATGGTGAGCAGGTTCCATCAGTAATGGACATCAGCCATTAAGCTTGTAATATTTGTCATATATCAAGTTACGGCTTTGTTACTGCATTGTGATGAATGGATGCTGTTATGCTTAGAGAAAATAAAGAAGTGCTATAAATTTAGCAGTCAGTACTAAGTGAGTTGCTACTTTAAGGGCCTGATTCACATCCTTCTGAACTCAATTGAAAGTATTCTGTTGGCTAAAGTCTTTTTATCAGGCCTTTTTAATTTTCTTTCTCTTTTAAGGAGCAGAACCCAGAGCTTTTATTAAAATGCAGTTCTTCATTTCTCACTATATGGAATTTTACACCTAAATAGCAATTTTAGTATAACTCTTACTTTATGTCTTAATGTTTATGTTCTGTGCAAATGTTCTGATTAAAGATGGAGGCATACAGAGAGTTAATCACAGAATCTGATAGGGCATTGATGAAATAATCAGAAATGAGATGGGACTGTACAAACATTCATATAGTATTTCTTATAGCTTGTGGGTTTTTTGTTCATGATCCCAGTAATTCCTGTACCAGATTTTGAAGTCTGTGCTCTGATTTTATGCTTTATTTACTTGTTGGCATTATTCTGGAAGTTACCCTGGAATGAAGATAGAATTGAAAAATTATAGAGCACATAAGACTCTGTCCATAGCCAAAGCCTGAATTCTGTTTCATGCTGTTTGCAAATTTTTTTCTGAAGTTCAGACAATGTCCAAATATTTTATAATTCATTAAAATCCACTCTGGTGACATAAAGACAATTAATTTCCCTTTTATATTCCAGGATATAAGTAAACCTAATACATATGAAAAATAAGACACTGTCCTAAGTTATAAGCCATACAAGTGTTAGATTTGTTTGCTACTAGCTTTGTATGTACAACAGTGTAAGCCAAGTTGGAGCTACTAAAATGTTAATTCTAGCCACATTTATAAAAATTCTGTAGAACTGTTTACTATGTTTGCCATAGCAACTCCAGTTTCAAATGACATTATAGATATCCTGCTTCTGGAAGATAGATTATCATCCTACTATAACATATTTGATAATATGTGCTGCTTAAATGTAGTGCTTATTTTTAAATGATAATTAATCCCCTCAAGTTCAAACTGATTGCTGTACAACCCTCATCTTCATACTCAAGCTAGTGGTAGTATTATACAAAGATTTAACCTTACTACTGTTTTTTTTTAATGTTAGTGCTCTTCTTTGTGTTAACAGTGAGATGACATAAGCCAGATAGATATAAAAAGGAAAATGAGTATGCATGTTAAAAGAAGAAAAGACTCAGTCAGGAGAAATAAGAGAAATAAATACACTGAAACTTGTATAGTTTGGTGTGTTAATGCTGAGAAACCTCGTATATTAAATGCATTATTAGCAGGTATGTCACATAGAAAGGATCTGGGGAACTGTGGTAGTTAGAGAGGCAAAAAGAGAAGGAAATAGTTCCATACCAAAATATGACACAAAGACAGGAAGAGAAGAATAAAAAAACTTCCACAAGTAAATGTGAAAGGTTACAACATAAAATAGTCTAAAAACTTAAATGTATTCTTTTGAGTTCATGTAATCAACAGTATTTAGTTTTCAGCAAAGGAAAAGAGCAAATTCAAATGGAAACTACTCAAAGTGTGCAGATCCTGATTCTTATTGCTTAGATTATACAAATATTTTTCCAAAAAAGAAATCCAGGATCTTTTACCAATATAAGCTGCTGCTGCTTAGACCTTTCTTGATTCCTTCTGTGCCAGGTAAGTCTTTTAATTCCAAATGGAGCTTATATTGCCTTCCAGAGCATAGCACGTAAATTTGCTTCTGTCCTGCTGAGTGATCATTATAGTTTACATTGCCGTAGGGTCTATATAAACAGTACGCTCTTTCCACATTCATTAGTGACCTGCAAAATTACAGATTTACCAAGTTCTTCTGCACTACCTTTCTAAGTCTTTTCTGGCATATTACCTAAACCTGCATTTAAGACAACATATTAAATTACACACTTCTTAATTTTACAGTTGCCCTAGGTTTTAAGACATCCTTCATGGTAAGCAGAATTTAGACACTTATAATTCTTTCATGTAAGTAATATACACGTGTTGTGCTGACAGGTGCCTAACAGGTATTTCTACAAGTCTACATGGGAATTGTATAAAATCTGAATTCAGGTAAAATTGTGTAATCAGTACGTGAAAAATATATGGACTAGCCATCATCTATTTTACTGTTTTTCTTAATAGTTTGGGGTTTCTTTTCTTGCAATTCTTTTCATTTGGGAAGAGTCTTGTTCTTCATCTCAGATAGAAGTTTTCATTGTCATAGAAAATCTTGTAGATAGCAATGGTAAAATTTGGGAATGCCTGGTAGCATTCCAGCTAGCATTGGATGTCTACATTTCCTACCTTAACTGATGCATGACCAAAGCTTCTGCTTCTGTGATTCATCTGAGACCACTTTATAAACACCTGTGAATAAAAATTCTCTCACAGGAAAAAGTTAATCATAAAGCAGTTATATAAGTATATGTGTAACCATAACAGAAATATCTAAATGACACTGCTTGCCCATCACTGAAAAACAGCTGAACTAAGAATTCAGTTAGCCCTCAGGGTTTGCTGCTGACTTCACATGTGTGCCTGACAGTCATTTCATCAGAAAAGAAACTGTATTAAGCACCTATTTGTGTTTAGCAGAACTTTGAAATAATTCTTAAACACGTGGGACAAAATCTGCTTTGCCCTTAGACCCAGCTACAAAGCTTGCTTAGCAGCCTATGAAAGATCATCCAGAAGGACACTTAATCGATAAAGCTGGCCAAACCAGTCCAGGGAGAAAGATGTGGTCAGAGCACCACTCTGCATGCCCCTGTATCTCTAGGAAGTCCTACCAGTATAGACCCCAGGACAAAGGTCAATGCATTGCAACCTAGAGTGCAGACAAGTGGAAGACAGCAATTGAACCTGACTTTCTGGTTAAGAGAGATAACCAATTCTTCCTACCATTTCCCTTGCAAAACAGTAGGTATTTCTCTTCTTGACTGTTTTTGAGGGGTGACTGTGAACTATGCATGAAAAATGAAGGGAAGTGCTCCCCACTAGGCCACTTACACAGCAATAAGAGGTGTGATATTAAAGGTTCTGTAGTTGCAATCAAGTAGTTGCTCTGCAGAGTGAACCCGAGTCTTGCAGTACCCCATGCTGGAAAGCTTATTCTTTGCCATCCCATCTCTGCTCATGAAACCCAGTTCTCCTATGCTTGTGGAAAATAGCTGTCTGTTAGCTTGAGCCTATAGAGTTTCATCAGCCTGTTTCTCATCCAGTATAGCAACAAATCAGGTGCCTGGGGTTACAGCATCCTGAACTAGACATTCAGCCCTCATTTCTCTCTCTCATATCACAAACTGCTTCTCACTACAGAAGCTCAAGCATCTGACTAAGCATGTCACCCAAAGTTGTACAGAGCAGATGTGATCAGAAAGCAGGAAGGATGTCCTGCCACAAGCCTTCTGCTTTGAGAAGCTATGGCATGTTATGATGTATTCTCCTATAAAAAATTTCAGCTTTGGACTCAGGTTCCCTGAAACTGAATGATGACGTGCATGGGGTTTGTAGCACAGCACAGTGCATTAAGTCTGAAAATGCTGAAGGGGTGTCCTAGAGTAGTGGGACATGAGAGGAGAGAGTGCTGGAAACCGACACTGTGGGACTACAGGAGCTGGCAGTGGGGATTGCAACGCTGGGGGGAGTATTTACAGCCCCTGAGAGGGATTTCTGGGTTTGCTGAGGAAGAAAACATGCAGTAATACAGATCTGCACTGCAGGGATAGCAATCACGGCAGAAGTAGAGAGTGGTGCTTCTTGCCAAGTTTTTATAAACGTTGCTGAGGCAGGGCAGCAGCATCTCTGCTTATTTTGCTAGCATACAAATGCAGCCTGGCATGGTTTTAGGATACTTACGGGGGTTTAGTTTTCCTATTAGCATCCCCTGGGACCATGCTGGCTCCTGTGCAGCATAACAGGCACGCTCCACTGCTGCACCACTTGACCTGACTTCATCAGATCTGCATCTGCTGCTGCACCTTTGCTGAGATATATGAGTCTACAAAACTTTCGACCCCATATTTATTGTTCTGAAACAGAGATACAGTTAGTACCTCAGACTTCACTGAAGATAGGCTCGGAGGCATCTGTTTTCTAGTTTTGTAGGCACTGAGTAGTAAATTGGAATAGAAGAAAGTTATTCTAGTTAATTTCTGTTTCCTGTTTTTTTCATGTTTGACCTGACATATGGAGAACAATTAAATTTAAAACAGATATTTATGATGGATCCAATCTAATTGTAACCACTTTTTGGAACAGCTTGCTCTTTCTTTTACTGTAACTTGCTTATATTTGTGTTTCATTATTGGAAAAAATACTTCAGACATGCCTGATAAGAGCATGATCATTGGTGTCTTGAGTAGTCACTGGAAAACCATTCAATTAATGGGAAAAAAGAGTATAAGAAATGTTGAGCATTTCTTTAATTGATTATTTATGCATTTTTCACTGGAAGCTAACCACAATCTTTTTTCAAAAATGTTTTGTTCTGAGTTTTATTTATTTAGCTGCAGGGTTTCCTTAGGCATCTAGATTTTGAACCAGATATTTAACTTAGACCATGTATTGCCAGGGATGACTACATCAGTTAATGAAAGAGAACTGAAATGTTATGTTAAGATTATTGGGAAAAAAAAAAAAAAGAGAGACACAGAGGTTTCTGTAGAAAAGGCAGTTATCCACAAAAAGGCAAATAGTCAGAGCTGGTAACAAATGAGGGTTGAGTATTCACCAGTTTCCTGGCTCATAGTAGAAGTATTTCATCTAGAAGCTAATACAGTCTTTATTAAAATTTTTTTTTATTATTAACTACAGTAAAATGTTATTTTATTCATATTTTAATATATATATGTATCTTTCATTTTAAAGTGTGGCTAGTATTGTTCATGGTCTTGTACTGCAATGTCATTGCATTCCCACAGCGACATTTCTCCCACTAGAGGAATGTATATTTTACTGTAAAGAGATCAACTATTATCGATTATGGAATTATGAACTGCACGTTCTTCTGATTAGTCGTTCTACATTCCTTCTGAAATGCCAGAAAGTAAAGATTCCCTTAAATATTCCCAGTAGTCTAGGAGTAAATCTAAATCTCACAGACTTCAACAACTGGAATTGAAAGAGTCCTGAGGTCACACCTGAAACAGAGTTTTAGGGAGTAACATATTACGTTACTAAATGAGTCACTAGGCCAGCTGTGTTTATATATATTGTGCAATTAAAAGTTAGTGATTTTTCTCCTGATAACAATGGGGTATGCTGTACTCTGAATTCATGAGTCACATGGAGAAAAATCCACCGTTTGGCCATTATCCAAAAATGACAATGACAAGTACGTGAGCAAGTGGTGATTTGTCTTGCTCAGTCTCTGGAAACCTTTTTCTTTTTTTCTTCTTTTTTTTTTTTTTTTTTTTGAGTTTTGTTATTTACAAAGTAATAGAAATGTTGGGCAATAATCAAGCGTAAAGAGCTGACTGTATTAATATAGCATTGACAGACTGGAAACCAGATGGTCTGTCAGATAATGAAGTATTATCTGGCAAGAGATTGTTCCTGAAAGCCAACATCCTCACCTATTTAGCACTGTGGAATGTCGGCATATCAGTTACCACATTCATGAGGTGGTATGTGTTGTACTTTAGAAGCCATCCCTAGCAGAGGCTTTTTAATTCAAAATTACTGCCTGATGAGAGGGTAAAAGTGCCATTATTATAGCACAGCTGGATGAGTATAATATACAGCAAGATGTGAACCATACATCAAAAATCAAGTTAAAGAGGAAAACATAATAGGCTACATCCTGATTTCTGTCTAACCAAAGCCATAGTTTCATGGATGTTTTAAACCAGCACTGCCACTGGAAGAAGCAATGGTGTACACTGTGTGCTCCTGCTCTTGCACCACTCTTGTCCTTTGTGCCAGCACATGCACTTCTGCTGAGTCAGGAGTCATGGATGTTGGAAAAATTATCAGGTTAATATTAACCTTGCCATTAAAAATGAATCATGTTGGTAATCCAGAAGGGTTCCCTCTGGCTGGCTCATTATGTAGGCACACAGACCTTTTGCCAGTGGAAAGGAAGAGATAGGTTAATATGGAGGATTCTGTGGAGTCAGGACAGAATGACTGGGAAACGAAGATGAGAGAGGTGGGATTATTTCCTCTTTGACAGCAGTGCTACTTCATGCTAAATGTAGGTGAAACCAAAATTCAAGAATAGCCAGAGCGATTGGAGGCAAATGTGGTAAATCCTAGTTGCACTTGGAAAGACAGATCAGAGAATGCAAAAGGCAAGGGCAGCCAGAAGGCTGGTAGGGGCAAGTGACCAGGGCTTGGAGATACTCCCTGGACACCAAAATGTCTCACTGTGTCTTGATTATAGCTTAAAGTGGAATGCAAAATAAAGAAAACCAACATGAGGTAGATGGAGTACTTTATTTAAAAAATGACAGAGGTAAGGCTATTGTCAGTAAGACTGTAGTTTACAACTTTGGCTTTGATTCAACAAGCCATTTTCACTACTTTCATGATCACTTAATTGAAAACAAGCTGGCCACATGACATTAGCTCTTTAACTCCTGTCCATTCTACATAGTTATTATTTTCATAAGGCATTTTTTGATAAGGCATTTTCTGACAACTAGGAAGTCCTTTGCTCAGGTGAAAGAGGAAAAGTGGTACATGATACTATTGAATGGGAAAAGAATAGTTACTATATAATCCATTGAGATATGTAATAACTGAAAACTAATGTTTAAGTATAGAAATATTTTTTCCATCATTGTAGGCATTATTCACTTACAATACCTAGAAAATAATTTACCTAGATAATTTACATAAATCAGCTAAAAGGGCTTTCTTTCCATGCTTTCAGTGCTGTAACATTCAATACCGATTATCGAAATAATTTCTTGAAAAAGTCTGTCCCACTCAGCAAACCAGTATGCAGAATGGAGCTTCAAATTGGCTAAAGTGGATGTGTGGTATCACCAGGCCCAGTTATCTTGGCAGGGTGAATTTTCTGTCTGCCAGACAGATGACAGAATTTAGAATTTCCCTGATGTGAAACTAATACTCTCCCACACTTTAAGTATGTGTGCTGAAATATTATCAGTTAAAGTCTTATTTTTTCTCAAGCTTGGTTTGGGAATGCTTCAAAGCCATTGTTATCTATAGAATCAAATGTATAATTCAGCCCAGCCCTTAATATTTCTGAATTAAGTAGGGAACAATAATTAAGAGTGGGAAGAGTTTCAGTTAAATTAAAAAAAAAAAAAGATGCATACAGAAAATAAATAGAAATCAAAATAAGCATTTAAAATCTATATCATGTTTTATTCCCTGTGAACATTTAATAAAGTTGGTAAATGTTTCAATAGACACAAAAATTGGTGGGGAAGTAAATGAGAGCAGATTAATATTTTAGAATTACACCCAATTTCATGGTCACCGTGAAACTAAAGTCATTTTCATAGGGCCAAATGCAAAGTAATTCAAGGGGGAATCAAAATTCAGATTATATTTGCTGCATCAGCAATGCAGAGAACATTGTCCTAGGAAGCAGTAACACAAAAAGAATTAGTTGTTAAAGAATTACAACAACGTGACCTCATATGACTACACATAGTAAAAAAGATCATGCAATGCTAGAGCATAAAAAATTGCCATGTGCAACTAAGGAATAGTAAGAAATACTTAATTTTGCCTCCATATGTAACTTTGGTAACACAACTGATAAAATACTGAATTAAATCAACACTTCAAAGAAAATACAGAGACATTGAAGAAATTTCAGAACATCACAAACCTATCTTGGGAGGAAAATAAGTCTTTTGTCATAAAATTCGAGGGCCTAAGTTTTCTTATGAAAGAATACCAAAAAGTTACTTGTTTGCTATGTATAGTTACATTTTTCACCTATAGAAAAGTTTTCTGGCAGTTGTGAGTTCAGGGGTTTTCAGCCTTGCTCACCACAACCAGTACATAGAATCTGATGTTAAGCAAATGCAGTCTTCAAACACAGAGTGACTGGAACACTCATCTGGAGGGGCCTTTTCTGGAGGCCCATTACTTAAGTCTTTCCAAATATTATTTAATGTAGTTTGTAGATTAAAACTTATATCAGTAAAGTGATGTATCCTAAAGGGTCCCTTCTGACCTTGCAGTCTAGTCTCATAACTCATCCCCTGTCTTGTATTAAGCTTTGAGAACAGGAAATCTTGCACTGCTCTAAACCTACCATAACACTTGGAGGTTTGTATTATAGTAATGACTGTACTTACATCATGCTTTGGAGCTTCAGCACATCACTGTCAGGGATCAAGAGGGATTATTTTTTCTTAATGCACAATTGACTAGATGCATGATAGAGAGGGAGTTTTTCCTTCCTTTTGAGCATGATTGGATACAGGTGAAGATGTGATAGCATGGATTAGTCCTTTAAGGTAAAAAGGAAATCCATTTTTTGGGGGTGAGGGTTTAATTTTGGAGTCTCAGAGTCTTACCCATTTACAGTTTGGGGATAAGGAAGGAATTTCTGCCTCGTCTGGTAAGGAATAGCATAGATTTCCTGTTCCAGGCATTGTCTCTGGCGCTTTCTGGCCATTCTCTGCATTCCGCCTAGCCTGCTGCTCGGATTCCCTGCCTTCAAGACCAATGATGTCTTTAATCTGTATGAGAACAAATACAGCAAAGTCAAAGGTCTTTTTATCCCTATTGAGCATCCCTTCAGTCAGCCTGAAAAGAATTTCAAACCGCAAATGCTTTGGATACACATCCATCGCAAGTTTAACATTTTAGCTTCTTTTGCTCTCGTCCTATCATTTCCACATACATTTATTTCTTCCAGAAGATTCCCATTCCAGAAAGACTTTGCTTTCCCAGCTGTTCCCAGCATTTCCTTTTTTTTAATTCCTTTCTCTATCCTTCAGTGATCTGCTGTATAGTGCAGTTTTACTGATATTTGTATTAGCACAAATGAGGATGGAAAACTACGGTATGGAGACAGTATGAGCATCTGGGGAATACTCTGTTAGGAAGGTGCAGGCATTTCTGTATTAGCACAAATGAGTATGGAAGACAGTGGTATGGAGGCAGTATGAGCATCTGAGGAATACTCTGTTAAGCAGGTGTAGGCATTTCTTAAGCAGGTACCTTACTGAATAAATGATTGCCCTATAACAAGGAGTTACTAAATGCAGCTATTTGTGGACTTATTAAATGTGTTTTAAATCTCTCTGACCTATTTCCTATCATAGATACTCACTTCTATGGTAGGCATCCTTATGCTCTCCTCTTCAAGCTGCAATATCCACATATATAGGTTGTCCAGTTCTTTGCCTC
Organism: Nestor notabilis; assembly: GCF_000696875.1. NCBI lineage: Eukaryota > Metazoa > Chordata > Aves > Psittaciformes > Psittacidae > Nestor > Nestor notabilis. Next base: position 49,035 of record NW_009930019.1, on the reverse strand, counting down.
TCTTGCTTATTGTTGCTTATCCTTGTGATACCTGCAAATGATCCTCTTGGCATATAGCCAATTTCTTCTGTAAAAATACTTTCAAAGCTCTTTTGAAGCTGAAAAAACCACTGTAGGTTAACCCATTGTAACCCAGAATAAGCCTCCCTCAGTATCTTTACTATAATTCTCAAGAATTTAGCATTTAATTCAGATTAGAATTTAGGCTGAGATATAGGTGAGGTTTTACTCTGTCCAATGATTCACTTTTCAAGTCCAAGCACATATGACAAGAATTGCTTAGTGACTTGGCAAATAACAGAATAAATTACTCTTCTGATGGCTTAGTCTATGGTGTGTTACACTACTGGAAAGAAACCTGGTACTAGGATTTTGGAACGTTTTTCTGTTTGATTGGTTTTGGGGTTTGTTTGGGTTTGTTTTGGGGTATTTTTTTTTTTTTTTTGGTTGGTTGGTTTGGTTTTGGGTTTGGGTTTTTTTTTGTCTTATGGTTGGGGTTTTTTGTTTTGCAGAGCAAAGTTTTGGATCAAGTCCAGGCAATTGTAACATATTGATTTTATCCTAACCAGTTGACACAAATACTTCAGGATCTGGGGAGTAATCTATTTCTTCCAGACCATTCATTGTCACAAGACTTTCTTTGTAACAAGTAATTGTTTTATTCTATCATTTTAAAATAAATAACTGAAACTTAGAATATACTATAATGTCATTAAAAGAATTTTAACAACAAAGTTGATTACGCACAAATGGCAGATGTAGAATAGTTTATTTATTTTATTATTTATTTTTACCTTAGAAGATAATAATTACTGTGCCTGATCCTTTGTTTTGAGACTCTGTTGCTAAATTTCTCTTCTGATTCTCTTCAACTCTTGTAGTCTAGCCTTTGTTTGTAGTTCTCAGAAGTTTCAGTGACAGTAGGCCAGTAGCATATTGCATCAGTCCACCCACTTCCAAGAAAATATTTCCAAAGGTGGTATGTACTTCTGAAAACATGAAGACTGAAGCATCAGTGGGGTGGTTTTTTTAATAACTGATGAAAATAAAATGATTAAAACCTGTGTGGTTTTAGTCAATTTGGGCATATTCCACAGAACATTAGAAAAAAATATTACCAAAATATCATCCATTACCAGTGGGTAATTTCCTGGACTGTGAAATACAAAAGATCCAAGAACATTCTGCAGCTCCTCACAATTCTGTATGTGTAGAATTGTGCACAGATACAGATATTTCCACTGCTGCAGAATTCACTAAAAACTGCCAGGGAATTTGGCCCAGATGTGCTATAGAATTACAATGACCCTAGTAATATTGCGACTTTGAGCAGCAAACACCAGATGTCCAGTAAAATGGTTAAAACTGAGATTCAAAGCATTTTTTTTACCACATCATCACAAACAAGTATGGAGTGAATAAGCTGAAAATCTCAAGCAATACTTCATTATTCATCACCTCTAAGATGAGCCTGTGTGCTTGATTTGTGAGGTAGTGCCATTCTAGTATAACGTCTCATAAGAAGGCTGCCCAGAGGCTTAAATTATTTTCAAAAATGAATGAATTAGACATGCATAGACATTAAACTTAATACAAGTTTGTATTTTTCCCCTTACTTCCTCTAGTCATTTTGATTGAGAAGTAATTCTGGATGTGTGTGTGCTGTGCTACTGCCTAAGGATAGCATGCCTGCAGACAGAACAAATGAACTGCTTGCTGTTAGTGCCAGCTAATGTAGTTCTGCTTCAGCTCAAATGGTAGCAGACTCGAGCTGCGGTACCAGGGCTCCGTGCACTGCTACATTCTGTGTCTGTATACGTGGTAAATGTACTTTTCCTACAAAGTACAAGTATTCAGGACATTATGAGGCACTGCTTTATACAGTGTGGTTTCTGAGGGGTCTGCATGTGGGGCAGACCCCAGAGACAATGGAAAGCAATACATTTATCTTTCCACTCTCTGTTGATTGTTTATGATTTTAGACATTCACTATCAGAATGTATACATTTCGTCATTTTTAAGTCTCTCTAAAACAAAAGATCTTCTCTGTTACAAATCCTGAATCAAAATATGCAATAACAAATCCTGAATCAAAATGTGCAGTATTCTTCATGGAAGCCTGGTTGTTTGTCAGTGGTGTATCTCTGTGTAGGACAATAAACATATATCAGTATCCATAAATTAGATTCACTGTTTTTTCTTGAAGCTTGAATGTAGCAGTAATCTGTTGTTTTGTTTCTGGAAAACTAAAGGTACCAAGCTTTTTTACTTGGAACTGGAACTATAGGCTTCATAGATAAAAATTAAAAAAAAAATAGGAAGAAAGAACCACAGGTACAAAAAAGTCTTGAATGCTTAGATAAAAAAATAAAGAGCATACAGTCTTTGAGAGAAAAGGGGTAGTTACATTCTCCAAACTTTCTTAAAACTTTTTTGCAAAAGATGTGGTAAAAACTCTATTAAAATGGAGGACTACTTTGACTTCAGTATGAACTGAATCAGTGAAGAGAGGTCCATTGCTGTTACTCATTTTTACACAAGTGTAAAAATTTGCTTACTAAAAGGTATGTTCTTCCTCAGAAGAAAATTTCATCATAAACCAACCACTGCATTATGGCAGAAGCAAAGTGAAGTTAAACTACTGCTTTCAGAAATACTACTGCTCAAGAATTTATGATTTCTCTCATTTTTTAGTTATGCAGCTGTTTAGATAATTTTCAGCTGCCTCAGGTGATATCCATGTCTGAATTTTTGTAACTCAAAAGGATGCAAGCCTGTTGACAGCACTACTGGGGGGTTTTTTTACTGTATTGCCAGTTTTACATAGTTTCAGTACAAAATCATAAATTGTGTAGTTCTTCCTTGAACTGCAGACACACATTTTGTAATAAGCTCATTGTCACTTGTGAGCTTTCAGGATTTTTAACTTACAATAAAACAGAAACTGTAGGAGAACCTACTGTGTTACATACCAATGCTCATAGCATTGGATGCCTTTTCTTGGATCATTGCCTGTGGATGCCCAGTGCTCCAAGTGACTTTACCACCCGTGCCTTCAAGACCATCTACAGTTACAGCAGCAACCATTGCACTTGGAGCTCTCTTTCCACCATTGCTTTGCAAACCTGCTTCTAGTGTAGACTTTTTTGTCTTCCACAGCAGTTTACTAGGCACAGACTTACAAGGAAAGTGTGGTTCTGACTGCATTTTACCCCAGTTAAAACAATATGTGTTTTTATGTCCTCACTGGCTATACTGTCCATAGAGATGGTTTTCATGTGTCTCTAAATCAACTCTGTAGAATAGCAGGCAACCATTTAGTTATGCCTAATGAAATGTTGTTTATATTGACTTTGTAATGCTCTCTGATGATAATGAACAAGGAGGTAGTACTGCTGTGGAGGTGCAATGATAATCTCTGGCTAATCTAGCCAAGTTCTAAATCTAGCTCAGAGCTGGTTATCGAGCAAGCCTCATGGGATATTTGTGAAATATGCAAGAAAAAAGTATTTCTCTTTTGTAAATTCAGAGAAAATTAGAGATATGAAAGAAAAGCAAATTTGACCCAAATTGTCTTTCTTTCTGATATACTCATAGTTATAAAGGTATTATTATCTTAATTCATAAAATGCAGAAAGGTTTGACACAAAAAAATCACACTGTCTGCTGTGAAAGAGCTTGTGTTGCATTTGCTTGAATTGCTGCATGAAACACTGTTCATTTGTAAAGTAAAATTCTCTGTATGCTCTTAAAAGTAACTTGGGAGAAAGGGTTCATTTGTTTTGTTTATTCAATGCCAAAGTGGCAAAATTTCTTTTCTGCAGAATTGAAGTTGAGAAGGGTGCTGGATCAGAAGAGTATACTGAGAAAAAGAAAACATTTCAAAAGAGATGTTCAGGTTAAACCTGCTGAGGCAGGTTTGCTGCTCAAAGAACACACTGCAAGGGTTTTTTTTAAAATAAATAATCCAGTAGAAACTGCCACATCAGTGAAACACAGACTCCATTACTTTCAGAAAAAAAAATCCATCAGGTTTCTTTACAGATGTCCATGCAGACGAAGGGACGGTTGGCAGGTGGGGATGGCTACAAGACAATAGTACATCATTGAATAGTAAGTAGCAATAATAATAATTAGGGCAGAAGCTTCTACATGATTCTTCCCTTCACACATTTGTCTTGCCTGATGATCTGGTCTCAAAGGTATTTATGTATCTCTGCATCACAATCTTGTAGCAGGTTTTCTATTGGTAACTATATTAAAGTATATCACTGGTGTAAAGCCTTGCAAAATCTGTTTCTAATTGTTTAACAGTCCGGTTTATTGGAGTCCTTTGGTAAATCTTTGGTAAATCTTCATGTCTCAGTCATTCAAACCTACCTTGCCTGTCTTTTTTCTCTTTGAGAAACTCAGAGTGAGTTAGTCACCTCTCCAGGCAAAATAATGACATGACATCATAATGTTTTATCTTATAAGTTTTGTGGGTAGGACAAGAGGTATGTTGTCATAGTGTAGGAGTTTTGTAGTATTGAAGATGGAATCATAGAATCATAGAATCATAAAATCATAGCATTGTAGAATGGTTTGGGTTGGAAGGGACCTTAGAGATCATCTAGTTTCAAACCCCTGCCATGGGCAGGGTCACTTTCCACTAGACCGGGTTGCTTGAAGTCCCATCCAACCTGGCCTTGAACACTTCCAGAGATGGAGATGGGACATCCACAACATGGAATCTGTTTGGAAGCACTGTTGCATATGGTCTGAAAATGAAGCTTTCATGTTTAAAACATACTGTGACTTAAAAAAAAAAAAAAAAAAAAGTTTGTTGGTATTAACTGTCAACTCTATTTGTTCTTAAACTGGAGTAACACTGAGGGAAATGTATTAATCCATATGGTATTTTTAGGGATTTTGTGTATGGTGCATGAAAAATGGGAGGTATCCTTTTGGGCAACACTCTAGCATCCATGATTGTCGGTGTATAATGCAGATCTTCACCTGGCAGAGTTTTCTTAAGCAGTATAACCTGGGCTGGGGTGATCTGACTGGAACGAAGGGCTGGAGTTCAGTTTCACACCCATGGCCTCACTGGATCACACCGGCACTGCATGGTGGCACTCCAGAGGTGAAGGAAAGGATGTGTGGCACTGTGTCTCTGTACCTAGGGACAGCACCTGTAATTGTAAGAAATTTCTGGGTTTTGGGGAGTTATTTTTTTGTTCCCAAGTACATAAAATTCTTTCTAATAACTTTCTTACAACAGAATTCTGTTTCACCAGTGCAGAGCTATTTTGTCTGTCCTGATGCAGGTAGGTGCTATTCATGCAAATTTCCTCACACGTGTGTGTAGTAGTACTTTTCACTGCCATGGTACATCCAAGTACCACAACTGTCTGCAAGGCGGGAATTAAATGCCAGTATGTGTACCTATTCATGCTGCCATTCACTACATAAGTAGCACTACAAATTCAGCCCACTTTGATCACTATATATATGACTGTTGCTCTCTACTGGTGCAACTATCAATATTTTTTTATGATTTCCAGCTAGAGATACTGTAAGAAAAAAAAGGTCAAGGTGCTAGAAGATGGAATCAAATTAATTATTATGTGCGTGTTTGTATATTCTTAACGATACTCTTATTTTTAATGCTAAAAAGCACTACCTTCAGATTTTTTGAGAAACAAAAAAATATGTAAGGTTTTTAGTTTGTTAAAAACACTATAAAACCACTACTTGGCCTAGTTTTACTTTAGATTTCAGAAAATTGATGTGTTTATGAATTCAAATCATCACAGACAAAATTTTGCACCTGCAGTTATGGTTGCCTGCAGTTCAGTTCGGTTTAAGTATCTACATCACTGATTGCATCTGTAAATTAAAAACATCTAAGTAACCTAAATTACAAGCCCAAATAATTGCAGGTGCAAAACTCATACAAACACAAAATGATCTCTGAAAGTTGGTCTTCTAAATCTCATTGTAAGTTATTCACTGTATCATGAACCTAGAGTCCTCTTGGGAGAGTCACTAATCTATATAATGACATTGAAAGCCTCTTGAATCTCATATTAGCTAGCAGATGGGAAAGAATACATGTAGTCATATAACTCCCTAGGGATTACGCATGTGGATATTGAAGAGTATAACTTATTCCAATGAAGGCTAACATTAACTTGCAATCAAAAATTTCCTTCCTGAGCCACATTTTTTCTGATGGAATTAAAACAACTTAATGTATTTTTATGAAGTCACAACCAATCTCAGTAGAACACACTCCCAGGGCAAGCAAGAAATTTTGCTCATCTCATGATTTTTCATTTAATGAATCACAGCATCAGTTTACCACAGAGAAATGCTGTCAGTCTTCCAAAAACACATCCATTTATCCTATGACTTTTTGTTCTAGTGTCAGAAAAAGATTTCTAAGCACATAGCTACAAAAGTATATTTTCCTTCTGGTATCAAAACTAAAAATGAATCATTTTCTTGCATTCTTTAGCTTCAGCAGATGTAGGTGTGGAGCTACTTTAAAACAGTGACTGCTTCCTGTCATACCAGTTATGGCAGTACTGTTAGCAAAAGGGGGGGCAGAGGGGAGGGGAAACCCTTAAATTCTCTTCTAGTGTTTGAACAACTAAAACTCCTACTGAACAAATGAAGCATTCTGCCAGTTCTGACAATCCAAAATGCAGTGAAGAATTTTTCTGTTTCAGAAGCTCTAGGCAAAGCTGTTTTGGCATGTCTGTAGTTTGTTCCTATTGCAAACAAAGGGGCAGCTAGAGGGAAAGTCTTTGGGCAAAGAAAATGCTGTCAGTTGTAAGAAATGAGACATGTAGACCCATTCTACAGCCCAGCTAGTGATTACATGCAGGCAATTTTGTAAGAGCCTAGACCTGCTGCCAGTGATAATAATGCTGCCATTTGCACTGATTTCAACAGGAATCACATCAAACATACCAGCTTAAGTCTTCTCAAAAGCACGGGCAAAACTGGAATTTTGTTCGTTGGCAATGGGGGCCAGCCTACAAGAAAAGTGTTAAGAAGGAAGAGGCAAGGGTGGCAGAGAGCCCTGCAGGGTGAGCATTGATGCTCCTACTCCTGGGATGGCAGCAGTGGGAGCACTCAGTGCGTGCTGCAGCTGGCAGGGTCCTGCCTCTCTTCCTGCCTGCAGTTTCCATCCTCCCAGGTAGCCCAATTCCTCCCTTAAGAGCTGTGGTCAGCCCAGCTTCACAAGCTCCTGGCACTTGCAGAGTAAGTGGCAGAGGTGTACATTGTGTCTCCATTTTTAAAAGTCCAATTTAATTTCATACACATGAGTCTGTTACTCAAGCAGTACATGGTAACAATGTACCACAATTAATTAATTTACAATCATCACAGGGAAAAAAGACAGAACAAGACGTTCTTTTTTTGCACATGGAGAACTGTCGAGGCTATGTTGTAGGTTACAATGCAAGGCTCCAACTTCACCTGCCTAGAATTTTTTTTAGGTGCTTGGGTATAACAAAGCAGAAAGCATGTGAGAAATAAGTAGTATAAGAGAGGACGAGACTGTCCTTTAAATAGAGAGAAATTTCAACAAATACTCCTTTTTTTACTCACTTTTTTCTGCCATAGACAGAAAAAATGAAGGAGAAAGTTTCATCTTTCCTTTTCTTGAGGGATTTATGTTTAGGTGTGTCCTGTAACTCATATAAATTCAGAGTGCAGCCTAGAAAGCCAAAAATTAACAAGCAGTTCGACCAAGAGATTGAGAGGTGCTTGAAACTAATGGAAGAAAGACTCATTTCTCAGTAAGAATGTCAGTCACATGGGTGATAGATCATAATAACTTCATAATCTGACCCACATGCAGTAAATATGGTGATGACTGTCTTTCTGAATAAGTGAGGTAGGTTAATGCTGATTATTAATCCATTTCTTAGCTAGTCTGATTCTTTCTGAGGCAGCTCCTCTATTGTTTAGTATTTTTCTGAATTATCTTAATACCTTTCACTGACCAGTCACTTTTCATACCCATGTTGTCTTATTTGAGGGATTTCTTTCATTACTTGGTCTGCTTCTAGTATTCTTATAGCTGGACACTTGTTCTTGTTTTAGCACATAGCATAACATCAGTGTTACTACAGACACATGGCAGCACATAATTCTGTATTAAATTTATTTGCTGGTGGAAAAAAAGTTTTTAATTCCCATGTGTTGCAATGAAAGCTCAGTGAAAAAAGTGAAACATGCTTTGAAAATAAATAGCTAGTATTTAGTGCTGGTGTCAAAAATGGCAGACATCTGCATAATAGACACAAAAAGGATAAAGAAATATATTTCTATAATAGAAATTCAGAAGTCAGTTTGGCTAAGTGTGTCATTGATAGCTTTATATGAGGTTCTTGTAGGGACATGTGTTTGACATTTGCAGTAGGATAATACACATAACACGCTTCACAAGAAAAGAAGCTTTTTGGAGAGCAACAGAGTGGCCAAGCTTTTTAAAATATGCCTAACTTTGTGCCTATTGCCCCTGAATGACACCCAGCCTTCCCTGTAGCCTTCCCTATGTCTCTTCAGCTGGGCAAATGGTTGTAGACACCGTGATTGAGAGTGAGCTACATGTGTGAACTAGTGGTTTGCTGCTCTCAATGGTTGAATCGTATGTCCCTTTCACTCAGCAATAGCTACTGATTTGTGCCTGCCTTCATTAAGCACTAGCTAGTTCTGAAAATTCTGGGAACTTAAATTTTTTTAAATCTCCAGCTAGGTCAACATAAAGATTACTTCACACTACTAGCAATATTAAAGTAATATTGCCCTGGTTTAAATTGGTTTATTTTAACAATAGATTCACAACATGCTATCATGAAATAAAAAGATACCTTTTGCTGGTGTAAATGAAACTCTAAGCAAATATTGTTATTTAGACACATTTTCTTCCTCTTTTGAAGAACACCTACCTTTTACCAAGCATGTCTTCAAAATGCCTTCCCTTCATTGAAATAAAACATTATGTAAAATCAGAAAAAAAACATATTTGTTTAATGTAACTGACATGGTCATGAAATCCAGGTCCTTTATTTATACTTGGGATAATGCAGAGGTAATGAAAGCAGAATTGGACCTAAGAGGTTTTTTGTTTCAATTATACAACAATGTGGGTAAAAGACTTGGATCTGACAGCAACAGAAGAAAGGGAATATTGTGTTCATGCCTTCAATCAGCTTTATTAGATCCTTAAAGGGAAAATTATGTGAAAGACAGAGGAAGAAAACAACGAACTAAGCAAGATCCCAATTTCAGTATAATTTGGAGAAAATAACTGATTTAGGTTGGTCGTCTTGCCAGGATGAATGACTCAAGGCTTCCAAACAAGAAATGGAAACCAGAAGGATAGCGAAACCCTGGAAGAACAAATTGAGAAGATATGATTGACTGTAATGTTTCAAAATCAACTGCTGCAAAGATGAGTTTGGACTGTTGCCCAGAATACAATTGAATGGTGATGTTTATTTAGACCCTTAATGCTGAAACAAAATAAGATGTAGCTGTGTTTCTGTTAAAGATTTACTTGTTCTTTCCAGTGTTTCTAGCTAGGGATATGATGTCACGTCCCTTCTCTTCTATCACACGCTGCAGTGATTGCTGCTGCTGTTCCATAATTTTTTCTGAACACAGGTTTTCTGAAAGAAGGCCTGAATCCAGGTGATAATATCTTTCAAATGTGAAATGTCATCACCATTCACCAGTTGACTTTGAAAAACTTTATACACTGTGGGCAAGTAGGCTAACTCAGTGTTATTATAAGAGAAGCCTAAGATTGTTGTGTGTGTTGTGTACTTTCTGACTGACAAGGCCATTCATGTTTTTGTTACTATCATGTTAGGTTTTTTTAAATTAAGCAAATAGCTCATTTTGCAAAGATTTCAAATAATTGTATCTTTAATGGGCACAACTTGTAAAGCATTATTTGGAAAAGCTGGGGGCAGCTGCTTGTCCTCCACCTCAGGCACATAAGGTTCTAAAAGAGACTAAGCTTTATACAAAAAAATAGTCAGTTGACAATAGGCAGTGTTGAGATGGGATTGTCATCTACTTCCTTCTTTCCTCTATTCCTTTTATCTCACTGGCTGTGCTTACTAACTTTTTTTCTGTTTCTATTTCAAATGAGTAAGAAAATAAAACAACCTAAACCACAGTTCATAATTAAATACTGAGCTAGTTCTTACCATGTTTACTGAATTACATATTGCATATATGGATGTATATCCTCAAAGTTTTCATGTGTTTTTAGATTTCTAAACTTAATGTGTTCCATAGGAATAGACCTTAACTCCTTCTTGTCTGTTTTTCATGATGAGATTTGCTTCCACAGAAGAAAGGAGTAAAGTGGTGAAACCAAGTTACAGATCCCTTAAAATTGTAAGGATTCGCAGAGACACGAGTATAATTACTGAGCTCTGCAGATTCTCCTGGTTCACAGTGAAGATTCCCCCAGCAGAAAATCTTCAGCGTTGACCTTACGGCTGCAACAAACAGATTAGTTTGACATGACATGCACAGTAATATCTTTGTATAGGCATCTTTGCCGCAGGGTAGCTAACCTGATAAAGAGGGCTTTAAACCAGGAACCACAAGGGACGGAGAGAGTTACCGCAGCTCTGAGAGAGCAATGGACAGGCTGACAAACACAGCACCTGTGGTGATGTGAACAAGAAGAACACAAAACTTAACAAAACAGGGCTTAAGTGGCATCAGCTCCAGCATTTGCATGTAAGCAAGGAAGTGTCTCTGAAGTGCCTGCACACTGAGGCACAAAGCATGGGGCTAAACACAAGGAATTAAGAGATCTGTGTGCAGCTGCAGTGGTAGGGTCTTGTTGAGACCCCAGAGACACAGTGGATGGCTTGCATCACTGGAGTGCAGTGCAGTGGAGGGATACAGACTCTTTAGGAAGGACAGGCTGGGAAGACAAGGAGGGGGAGTTGCCCTTTATGGGAGAGAGCAGCTGGAGTGCATGGAGCTCTGTCTGAGTGAATAATGAGAGATTATGGGTAAGGATTAAAGAACAGACCAATAGTGGTGACTTTCTAGTGGATGTCTACTATGCCGCCTGACAAGGAAGAACAAACAGGGATATGGGGGGGTCCATTTGAACATCAGGAAACAATCTTTTACTGTGAGGGTGACCAAGCAGTGGCAGAGAGGTTGTGGAATCTGCTTCCTTGGAGATATTCAAGAGCTGTTTGGAGGTGGTCCTGGGCAACCAGCTCTAGGTGGCCCTGCTTGTTCAGGGGTTTGGACCAGATAATCTCCACAGTTCCCTTCCAACCTCAACCCTTCTGTGATTCAGGAGGAATGGATAATTGCTTTTCATATTTTCAGTTCCCATTTCTCTAGAATTTTCAAACAATCCACCACCTGGCCTGCTGATTATCTGAATCTCTGGTGTTTCAACACCAAGATGTGATAGAATGGTGGATTACTCTTTAGAAGTAATTACCTGCCTCACAAGATTGCTGAGATGGCAGATATGTTGCTCAAATTCCTGTTGTATCCTTCCTCTCCACATTCTTTCTGCAAAGTTTCACGTGTAGATCTTCAGAGCCCATGGCAATGTTACAAGGTTTATATATTCAATAGCTGCATACATGAAAGTATACATGCTGGAAAAGCAACCTGTACTGCTGTTTAAGGCTAAGTAATGCTGCTGTGTGTTGTAGAACTGAATTGTTACTTTACACTCTGTATTTTTCTGCTTTGGCATCTCTTACTAGTGAGAAAATCTGGACCGGGTTTGGGTCTCACTTTTTTGTAGTCAGAGCTACACCTATGAGTAGAGCAGTGGAGCACTTCTCATTTTCCAATTGCAATCATGTCAGAGTACTAGAAATTCCAAAGGGGATGGCTGCTGTAGATATGCTTACAGCGGTTTAGATTGAGCTGAAAAGAAGAAAGTGCTTATGGGGATCTGTGTTCTTGTAGCTGATCCTACTTGGACATCAGTTTCAGTTTGAACTTGCATGAAACTGTATGAATCACATGCTTAAAGTTATTCAGCATTTCCATAGCTTGCTGAATCTGCAAGAATATACTTTGAACATGTATGAACCATTAAAGACCAAGACTGGATCCAGTATATCTATATTCCTAAATCCATATCTATAGATATCTATAGTCATATCCATATCTATAAGGATTGATATAGATATATGTATGTGTATATCTTTATGTTTGGAAAGTGAGACTTTGGGGAAATGCAAACAACTGACAACACAACTGAACTCCTGAAATCTCCTACCCAAGGACTTTCAGTGTTTTGTAATGAAAAGATCATCCTATAAAGTGCTCAAATTTTCCTTTTATCATGGACTGGAATTCAAAATTTGCTTACTTCAGAGGAAGGATAAGTGATATTCCCACTCTGGAGCATCTTAAAAATCCTAAATTATTTTATTTATATTGGAGCGGATTAAGAAGATAAATCCAGAGAAGTGTTAGAAGGGTGGAAAAACAGTATAGCATTTGTGTTATTTTACATTCCCATGGAGAATGTGAATTTAATTGTTTTTCTTTGACATGCACAAGATAACTATAAGAGAATCCGTTGATGTGATGACTCTTCCACGCCCTGCAAAAATATTCCAAGTAATAGGCTGGTTTAGAAAGGTGAATCACCACATTTCAACATCACCACTTCTCAACATTTTAAGAAGAGATAAATTCTTTGCTTTTAGAAGTTATTTCTTATGTAGACAGAATCCTCTTACAGTCCTGAAAGAAGTGTATAGACTCTGAAGATGGATAGGTTGTAAGATATAGCCTTGTTGATTGGCAAGGTAGCTTCTTGCTGATTGCATTAGATGCCTTTCTAAACTCTTTCCATGCACTGTCTAGCTTAATGTGGAGACCTAATAGACAAGAACTATGTCTACTTTCACCTCATCCTGGGATTTTGAGAACTTCCCGTCATTTAAAGCATTCCCAAGAACCAGCATCATGCATCTACATTGCCCTTGTAAGCACAGTTCATGCTGCTTGCAAATGCCATGTATGTTGCTGTGCTTATAGCAGACTATATATGTATAAAACTTAGATGATGCAACACAAAGCATATCTTTGGCTTCAGGCTAGGTGCAAAAGTCAGCAGGTATTGTAAACTCCTTAGTAGCTTATGAAGCCAGGTAAAAGAGGGTCAAAGACCTGAATGAGTACAGTGGCAAGATATTGCCTAAATTTTTTTTCCAAGATGAAATACATACATTCTATTATGGCTCTGTGAATAGCTAACTTGTGTTAAAAGTAAGTTGAAAAAAACAAAACAAAACAAAACCTTCATCTATTTTGAGACATATTTAAAACTAAACATTAAAAGATGTCTTAACTTAGTGTTCGAAAATGAACAGGCAGGTTTTTTGTGTGCAACTTGCTGAAGTTGCAGGTTTTGCCAAGTCTGTATTTTGTGACTTCAGATTTTAATATTATCATTGCTATGTCAAGGCAATTTAAAAAATGAAATAATACTTCCTCTTAGCTGGCAAAACTGTTTCTCTTCCTTTAAATACAAATTCTTGTCTACTCAGGAAAAAATGATTAAATTTTATTTATTCATTGCTGGTTCTTTTATATCTCATAGCGGATAATAGAATTGGTAGCATGTTACTTATTTAGCGCATAAGCAAAGAGAATTATTATTTGTCTGTATGCTTGGAAATGCTGAAATCTTAATTGTTTTACTCAAAAGTGAAAATAGAATTGGTAATATGGTAATGATATGTTGTTTATCCATGCAAAGATTATTTCTTTTTTCTTCAATAGATTTCTTGGCTTCTACAAAGGAATATTTCCTCCCATCTTGGCCGAGACACCCAAAAGGGCAGTGAAGGTAAAAGCTCCATACTTCCATCTTAAAAATATGAGTAGGGACAGTGTCACCTGTGAAACATTTCATTCCTCACCCGCTGATTGACATTACAATCTCAAATTTATTTGGCATATTAATCCTATGATTTTTACTAGGAGTAAACTTTCCTGTTGATAACACAATAATAGCTGTGTTTGATTATGAAGAGTAGGATAATGCTCTTAAATGCTAAGATGTTTTTGACCTCTAAATATAATGTTACTAAAAAAAAAAAACAAAAATACAATTAATTTATACAATCAAAATTAATAAAATACCTCCAATGATATTTTAGCCTCATAATTAACTCTGGTTTAGACATTTTGTTTTACTGAAAATACCTAGCCACTTGCAAAACAACTGAGAATAGCTTAATAAATTAACCACAAGAAGCCATTAATGAATCCACTCCTAATAAGTACTTACTGAGTAACTTGAAGTAGTATATCTGCAGATTTGAAGTGCTGCCCAGAGTTTTCTTGTACTCCAAAGAGCACTCTACTCCATACTCTCCCTGTTTTACAGATTGAACATCATGCAAAGAACATTTTACTTCAGCTCTCTTCCACCTGAAATAGATGGTAGCCTATCAAAGTGTATTAGCTGTCGAATGTTGATCTGATTTTCTTTTGTTGTCCTCTATGTTGACATGTGTAGGATTATTTTAGTAACATTCCTAAGCAAAATATTCAATACATCAATCTTTTCAGTTAAGGAATGCAATCTTTTCAATTAAAATGTAGTAATTAAGCACCTCATCTTAAAGTTGTAAATCTATCATTGTGTTATGAGAAAATGTTTCTTTGTGTCTTACTTCAGAACTTCGAAGTTTCCCATAGTTGCACCAATATATCTAAAAGCAGTTTTTATACAGAATGTCTTGATTTTCCTTTTTTTTTTTTTTTTGTTTGTTTGTTTGTTTCTATAAAGACTGCATATGATTCTGGTCCTTAGTCTGCAATTGATCATTCACATTCCAATTCCTTTGCAGAAGAATAATATTTGTATAAAGTGACAGGATGTGACCTTGTAACAGAATCCTAAAGGAGTTCTGGTAATGTCATCTTCTTGTTTGCATTGGCATTTTAGATGCAAATGACACATGTCACCTATCTCAAAATTATTTAATACAACTAAGAAAACTGAAGTTCTATTTCATAACAAAGTGGCAGTGAAGAATAGATGGATGATATTTAGAAGATTCGTAATAGCTCATGTTCTTCGTACTGTGATACTTCCTCTGTCTTTCCATTTCATTTCATTTGAAACAAGTCAAAATCTTATTATTATGCTTTTTAGATACAAGCATATATGTAATTAAAATGCAAATCCAGGTTGGATTTCTCTCCCACCAACCTGAGTCATGCAAAAATCTTGAGTAACTTTCTCTTACTCAAATGGATTAAATTGTTTTAAACCATGTGTTATTCAACATAGTATTAGAACCACAGAAAGATTTAAATTGGGAGGGATCTCTGGAGATCCTCTGGTGAGCCTCCTACTCTAGCAGAGCTGACTTCATGGTTAGATCAAGTTGCTTGGATGTCTTGTTAAGTTCTGAAAATCTTCAAGGATGGAGACTGCAGCCTCTCTGTGCTCCTGATCCAGTATTTAATTGCTTTCACTGTGAAGAATTTTGCCTTATATTCAATCCAAATTCCCCAGTTGCAACTTTTGCTATTGTGTCTCACGTTGCTGCTGTGGACCTCTAAGAAAGTCTGTCTTTGTCTTCTGGGTGGTGGAAGACAGGAGTTATACCCCCTTCTCAGACTTCTTGTCTCCAGGCTAAACAGACTCAGTTCTTTCAGCATCTTGTACATCATAAGCTCACAGGTCCATAAACGTCTTACTGGTGCTCCCTTCATGGGATTTGTGTGAGGGTTCAGTAGTGTTTCTGCTTCCATGGAAATCAAGTTTAAATGCTAAATATGTTTTTTAATTTAATCATTGGATTCTTTAATTCTTTACACTACTCTCTTAAATTATATGTGGTTCCTAGGAAACCAGGAGGGAAAAAACCTTGTTTCCTTGACAAATTAGCTATATTCTACATCAGAAGAGTTCAGTGACAGAATAGGGCAGCACAGTAATGTCCTTGTACAAACCTTGATAGTGAAGCAATTCGTTGTGAGATGCAATATGACCGCACGATTTCTGACCTCCAAAGTGGAGTTTGTACCCATGCTTTGACCTGAAGAGAATCCAGCTTGTCTCAGATTTCCTCTTACCTTATTTGGATGTGACTCCAATGAAAAGTCACTGCTTCCTTTGGTTCAATCTCCACCTTTTACTCCTCTAATAGTTTTCTAATTTTAACAGATCCTAAGATGTCCCTTGTCCACTGTCAAACTGACTTGTGAGATCTAGAGGAAAATTATGTCCATGCTTGTGGCTTTGAGACTTGAGAAACACAAAAGGTAGAGAGGCAATTTCTAGGTTTCAGCAGCCTTAGGCTGTGTTTGCAATTAACTTTTTGGAAAACTTCTACTTATAGTGTCTTTTATAACTCATAAAACTGAATAGAGTATGGACAAGGGAGATTTTGTACTAAGAAAAAATGTGCTGTACTACGGGAATATTTTATTCATCTGGTGTGGATATTTGCAAATAAAAATAAAGCTACTAAAATGAAGTTGTTTAGCCCCAGTTATTTAGCTAAATGTTGAAGATACTCACTTGTAGTCGACTATGTTCTCATGTCTGTCTTGCTATTTCTTTTTTTTCTTTCTCTTTATTTCCCTTCTAAAAAGAAACTTGGTATTTCTGGAAGATGAAAAGTCAAGGTTTATAACTTTATGTTAGATTGAACTTGGAGGAAAGAAGTGATGATGCCAATACAATGGTTAACAGATGAACTTTTGGGGCAAATTTATATTGTTCATGTGTTCCCAGACATCTTGTTTCAAGCATATATTTTTACCTTAGAGTTATTGAGACATCTGGTAAGTACTTTTGCTATTTCCTATGTAACTTGAATTAAACTGTATCTTTGCCAGATGGACAATATTGTTTATTATATACACAAAAGCATGGTTTAAATACATTTGTTCTGAGATATTTTTTTTTGTGCAAAGCTATTAACTTAATAGAACTGTAGAGACAAAGACAAGGCATGCTGTGGTTTTAAAATCATTTTATTTAAACATGATATAAAACCATATGATATAGCTAGATACTTTTTGGCAAAAGTGTATGTATACTAGCTACGCTAGTACACCCAGCAACATTTATATTGAGTTTTATTGGTATTGATTTCTTTTCTTTTTAAAATTATGTAGATCATAGTTACTATTAAGTAGCTATTTTATTTATGACTCTAGGAAGCTATTGATTTTTAAGGTACATTTTTAAGACCAAAAAATTGCTAGGTAATGTATTTCTCCATGTATTACAACCATTTTACAGATCTGTAACACTATGGAAAACATTAAGGAATACCAGAAATTCCATTAAAGGTTAGGAGGGTAACAATGAGTAGAAAGATGCTGGAGAGAGAATAAAGCAAACTTTATCACAATAAGAAATTAATTCAGTTCAGTGAAGTAACTCACACACTCACAGTTGACACTTTCTCAGAGACTTCCTTTTACCTATAAAATACCTTCAGTTTTCCAGAAAAATAGACCTACAGTCTAAGTAACACTTCTATCTTATATGATTATTGGCAAGGCCAGTACAATAATTTTAAATGTGTTTGTAGGGTGTTTGCAAGATTAGTGTTCAATCTGTACACTATTTGGAGCGCCCCAATTCTAGGAGCTTTTTTGCAAAATGAGATAATAATCCCTACTGAGGATAAAAATGTATCCACTGGCCAGAGTATCAGTCCTTCAGTTTTACAATTTTCTATGTATTCATATTCCTTCCTGCTTTGAATCTGGTGTCATTACTAACATGTTAACACTTGTTTCCCTGATGGTTTTGGTGCCATTCTAGTGACTTTTCATTTGAAGCCACTCTTGATTGAAAAATGTTATTGACTTTGCAATAGGAGAGGGTTCTAAACAAAATGACAATGTGGTGCTTATTACTAGTGTTCCTCTACATGTGGTTTATGGACAAGCTGTTTTGTTCTGATAGGTCTGTGGTGACTAAGCCCTGAGGGACAGCGCTTGTCTTCTTTGGCTGGGACCCAGCACAGGTCACCCAGTCTTTCTGTTTTGCCTGAGAAACTCTATTCCCTTATGTTTCTTAAGATTCCCACACCTCCATTGACCTCATTTCCCATTGCCTTCCTGTCATGGTGAAACTGTTTGATTGTCACATGCATGATCAGGTGCTGTGTGGAGGGATCACAGCCTCATGCGTGGGAGTGGAATTCACAGACTTTCAGAGGATCCTGCCTTCATTTGAATCAGATTGCTCTAAACTAATCAAGTGTTACAGGTCAACTTTGGAAAGTAGCCAAGAAAGTCAGAGGTTCTAGTTATTTCTTTTTGCTGTACAGGGATGTCACAGTTCTTGCTCTGGTAGATAACCAGCTGTGCTGATGCAGTCTTGGTGAAACTGTGACAAGGTTTTATTGTTCAGTCCTGTAATACCAGACATGCTGTGAAAATGCCACTTCGCTTTTGCATGCAGAATTGTGAATACTTCTTGGACAGATTACAGGACTCACAGTGAGCTGTAGTTATGGGCCTTGTGTGTTCCATGTGTGAAAATTACGTGGAACAAACAACACCTCCAATATCTTTGGTTTTCCCTGTAATCCAGGTGTCTATTCTTTATAATCCACAAGATTTTCTGCTGTCCTCGTTCTTCATGCTAGATGATCATTTTCACTCCCCTCAGAACTGTCTTATGCGGCATCAACCTGAAGTGCTTTTTCAGTAGCTTCAGCAACGTATTTTCAGAATATGAATTTGAAACAATATGAGGTTTGGGGAGATTTGCTGTTCACGAAAGCGCTGAGACTAAAAAGGATATATTAAGCCAACAGATCTAGTCCCCTGCTGTTCTGTAATCTCCTTCATAAATTTATCAAACTCCTCTACGAGTGGTTAAAATTTCCCCCTGATTATTCATATAGGAAGACTATTTCAGGACCCCACTTCTTTGGCTGTAAGAAAGCATCAGGTCTCAAGCCACGTTCTATTTATTAGTAGCTGTTACTTTTATACCCGATTACTTTTTGTTACATATCTTAGCTTTTTTTTTTCATTCTCTTGAAGCCTCTGTTTTGCTAGACTAAGCAAGGCAAGCATCTATTCTCCTTCAGTCTTCATTCTTAAAAAAAATCTTTAAGTTCTCCTTATGGTCCTGAAAACCCTGTTTTGAATATGCTGTAGTCTAAGGTCATCTTTTTAGAACAAAGGTGACCAGGATTGTGTGCTGTTTTTCAGAGGGAATCTTACCAATAATTTGTACATTGTCACAAATACTCTTTCTTGACTGATGCATCTTGGACTTGTCTGTCCAGAGACAAAGAAATATGCAGTGAAAGTCTGTCTGCCTACGTCATTAGGGAGCTTCTTACTGACTTCAGTGCGGTCAGGGTTATTCTGAATACTCTTCTCGGAAGAACAAATCCAGTAATTTATTCTGATTTGATAATTTAGATACCACAAAAGGTATTCTGAAAATTAATGGGTTTGGGTGGCAAGAAATGTCAGGTTGCAAGCGAAGACATTTACAAATGGTTGCCTCTCTCCATGTCGATGCAGATGAAACTGAGCTTCTCATTTCTTTCTTTGAATTCGAACACCCAAGAGTACAGCTTTCAAAACTCATCCTCTAAGGAATTGGAGATGGTCAGAACTTCCGAGCACCACTGACTGAAAGCAGACAATTGGGTGAAAGATTTATTTGTAAAGAGCAACAACTAAAAGAAATGTGCTTGTGGACAGTAAAATATTTTAAAAATCTGTAGACTTTCCATCTTCAAAATCTTCAATTACATCTCTCAGATGATAAGTAGACTATTATCTGAGAAGTGTGAAAGTGATTGCAGTATATTATATTGAATATGTGAGGATGATTTCTTGGGAGAAATTATATCTGCTACTACATTTATACCACTATATGAAAGTTCAATGCTAGAGGAGAAGTTCATAATTTAAAAATGTGAACTGTGTGTTGAAAGAGAACTCTTACAGAAAAAATTACTTTAATTGCACCTACGCTGCTATTATGCATGATACACTAATAAAATCAGTTTTGAAGCCTAATTGCCTACTATTGCACATCTAACACTGCTACAGAGAGTGTGAAACAAAAGTGGCTTATGTTTATTTTGCAGAACTACACATGGCTACTCAAGACACAAGGTAGTGAAGCTCCATTGTAGCTTGGTTTTACTAATTTGTATAAGTAACTCATAATTTTTTTCAACGCAATTTCAGTCTAACTTTTATTTACAGTTTTTCACCTTTGAACAATACAAGAAGGTACTAGGATATGCATCATTACCGCCAGGACTGGTACGTATGGATACAGAACTTTGTGTCCTAATTTAATATGGGTATACTGAACAGTGCCATCCATTTCCTCCCATAGAAGGAGCCCAAAATTAAAGGGGCCAGTTCAACCAACAGTTTTCCAGAACAGACTTTCCTTTGAAAACATTGATAACAGAAGTTATCAAAATGATGGTTACATTAATTTTTATATCAAATGTCTTCAAAATAATTCCCTACAATGTCATGACATTTGTTAATATGGATAGAGACAGTCACCATGGAAGAGTCTGTATGCAGCTTGCTGTCCTTCATTCCTGCAAATTAATGAAAAAGTTGAACATTATCAGTATTTATTTATTCATGTGATAGTGACTAGTTTGATACCTCAGCCTCAGTGTGCTACTCTGCAAGGTGCAGTGCAACTATAACAAAAATACAGACCTCAGTCTTATTTTAAAGACTATGTAATAGAAATATAAACTATGTATAAGAAACTGCTACCTCATTTGAAGTCAATGGCAAAATACTCTTATACATCAGTGAAGTTTGAATTTCATTTCAAGAATATTAAAAAAAAAGGACTTAAATATACGCAGAAATGTTTTAATGCTAAGATGCAGTTTGCATGTGTTTTATGCATTCTTGTATATAGAGCCTAATTCTGCTATTGTACCATTTTGAATAAAATATTTTTATAAGAATTGCTACTTTCTGTGGTGTAAGAATCTAAGTAATAGTAAATATCTATTTTTCATAATAATGGCATCACAACTGTAGGAAATGATATTTTTATGGTTATGCTTTAAAGGTTTTGCTTATTTCAGGTCTCTTTCAAATAGTATTGTTTCCATTTACATCTGCTTTGCATTGCAGTGAGTGAATGGTCATGGAATCATATTAACTAGTTTAAAGCAAGTTTCCTCTTTGCCTTGATTATTCCACTGACCCTATAGTTGTTTACAGTATCTCCTGTTTTTTCTTGTATTTTTCAGCAGGCTCTTCTCATCCTTAGATTTAAATAGAAAGGCTGATATTTGTTTTCTAGCAAGTGGAAATAACAGAGTTTAAGGGTCCTGGTTCACCAGCACTATTTTTGGAGGAAAATATGGTGGAAACTTGTAAACATGACCAAAAGCTGCTGTGTTTCATATAGCAGATACAGAAACCATCAGACACCCCTGACATTTTAGGTGCAGAACTGTTACCACAGAGGCATTTTTGCTCTTAAGATAGCTGTGATAGAGAGAGAAAAAGAAGATTGAGAGGGATTCTAATCTAAGCTAGGCAGAATGCTTCTAGGTACCTCATATCAACACACCTCATATCAAGACAATATTTATTGTTAAAAGAGAGACAGATATGTTCGCACCATCTTGCTGCTGGTTTGAGTCTCATGGTTGATGATGAAAGGATTAGAAGACTGCATGGAGACCTCATAGCAGCCTTCCAATATCTGAAGAGGGCCTACAAGGATGCTGGGGAGGGACTCTTCATTAGGGACTCTAGTGGTAGGACAAGGGGTAATGGCTTTAAACTTAAACAGGGGAACTTTAGGTTAGATATAAGGAAGAAGTTCTTCACAGTGAGGGTGGTGAGACACTGGAATAGGTTGCCCAAGGAAGTTGTGAATGCTCCAACCCTGGCGGTGTTCAAGGCCAGGCTGGACAGAGCCTTGGGTGACATAGTTTAGTGTGTGGTTCCCTGCTCATGGCAGGGGGGGTGGGAATAGATGATCTTAAGGTCCTTTCCAACCCTAACTATTCTATGATTCTATGATTCTATGATTATGTTCCCACCTCACATTGGAAAAATAAAATTGTTGGTAATACTGTCTTCTCCAAAGGGAGTAAGGCTGGAGCTTGCCGCTACCCTTCTAACTTACCATTCTTCCCTTTCTTGAGCTCTCAAGAGTCCCTGCTCAAATCCCTCTGTATTGAATAAGTTTTTTCTCACTATTGTTTCCTTACCATTGGTTTCCTTAAATCTCAGCAAATGTATTCAGTATATTGTATTTTGGTCCTGTGACTCTTTTCAGCCCCTAGAAAGTTTGGAGATATTAAATGAAGTCAAGAAATGTGTGAAGTGATCACTAAAATTAACCCCTTTGAATTTTCTCACTTGACCTAATTATTTCAATACTATTTTTCTGTTGCAAAGAAATGAAGGTATTTTTAAACGGTGTTGTGATGGAAAGCAAAGCAGTGAGTAACTCCATATCTATGACTGTAATATACCATCAGCATCTAAATGGAGTTAATTCACCTTGTAGTGAATGCTGACATTTCCATGTGTGCCACTCATTCCCATGTAAACCTTCTCAGAATTGATATTTACTTAGAAGAACTCTTCCTCTACATGTGCAATTTGCTTATGCACTGCGCTATTTTGATTTCTTACATTTATTTTCTTTTTACTATGTTAGTGTTATATGCTTAATTCTCAGTGCAGAGTTTTTATTTTTTCCAGTGCTACATAACTGCATTCATATTTGTGTTTTTATTCAGACTCCACCCAAAGATAACATGAGTGCATTGTTTTGCTGTGTTCTCATAATAAATTGGTACCACAATTTTCCTTCCAGCTGAAAAGAGATTTCATTGACAGTGCTATGACATTTTATTTTGTATTTTTTGGAATGTGGTTTATGGCTATTGTCATATTGTCTTCATGAACTGTCAGCATCTAATCAAGGACTAAAGTTGTTTAGTAATAGAATACTGCTGTATTCATGTAATGTCACAGTTTGCATTGTATCATTCAGTTTCATAAGCTGATGTATGGGAAATTTTACTCCATAATTTTTTAACTTTAACTTTCCTAGGCATTTGCAGTTGCTGGCTTGGGATCTGGGTTGACAGAGGCAATTGTGGTTAACCCTTTTGAAGTAGTAAAGGTTACCTTACAGACAAATCAGAACGCCTTCACAGAGGTATGAGAATTGCTCCATTCTTCCTTTTCTGCTTTATTAGGCATAATGCACTACAAAGTTCATATTTAGAGCAGAATGCCTATAATATATTGAGTTGATGCAAATGATTTTCCCACATGCTTAACAGAAATGGAAAAAGAGTGAAGAGACAATGTCTTCAGATATGCATGAGATCTCTGGTATGCAGAGGTGCATACAGTATTGTCAGCAGTGTCAGCATCTCCGTTGTAAATATTCTGTGCATGAAGCGCACCTTCAGCCTCCAGAGTAGCCAGCAGCCCAGCACTGTGAGGAATTCTAATCCAGAAGTACAAACCTGAGCCCCTTGTACATAGTGCATTTACCCCAGGAGGCTCCAGACTTCAAGTGACTACTGACGGTTAGCATAAAACACCATGGCCTCATGCCCTAGCCAGGCATTTTAACACTTGTGTTAAAAATGTAGCTGATAGGCTTCAGAGTCTCGGATGAAATTATTTATAAGTCTACACATTTAGAAGGTCAAACCAGGAAATTGTTATATAATAAAGCATAGCAATAATTTAAATTCCTGATTCACTTCAGAGTTTTATTATTCAAATATTGTTTCGTTCAGAGAAGTCAATGTGCAAAATTTACTTTGTCCACAGTTCTGGATACTGCTGAAAGGAAAAAAAAAAAAAAAAATTAAACTGGAAAATAGTGATTCATCAAAATCAATGTTCCCAGGAATACACCAGCTTCAATTAATTTTATTGTAGAAAATGTTCCAGGCTATTGGGAAGGAGGGCAGTCACAGTTCCTTTTTCCTTTTCTCAGTGAATAAGACTAACAATTGTCCAATCAGCTCTTTCAAAATCTTTTGAGAAATCAGCTCTACCATAGTAGAAGTGCCAAATCACATAAGCACAGCATGAAAAGCTTGGCTGAATCCCTGGTGAGGCATGATTTTGCATATTCTCCTATTAAGTTTTGACCGAGTTAATACTTGCATGCTACAAGCACTTGTCTGCATAAATTGAGTGGGGAGATACACAGTAAAGAGATTTATCACCTGGCCATTTGCATAAGCTATTGGGGCCAAACCTTTCAGATACGCTCTGGCAAAACATTGCCACTGATTTCCAAATGTCATAGACTAGCTGATACCTACTCTGTAACTCAGCAGAGAAGCATTCTCTTCAAGAATAAACTTTAAAACATTTGGTAAATTTCTGTTTGATTCTCAATGAATACAGAAGAGATCTTTGGATGCTCCAAGTCTCCAGCCTAAACATTTTTTAACTATGGGCAGCAAAGCCACTGAAACAGAGACCTAATATAGTACTGCAGTAAGAAGTTTGGTATCCAGGAAGGAGAAAGACTGAAAGTGGGAGAGAGCAATGTGTGAGGGGATCTATCTCTGAGGAAGATGATATGAAAAAATTATGGACTGCTCCAGCAGTAGTAAACTAAGCAGATAGTCTGGATTTTTCTGCCTCACAGTTGTAAGAATACAATTAACCTGTCTTAAAACCTTCTGTTTTGAGTGAAATACACCAGTTGGGCAACCCAGCTTCTGTAAGGTTGGAAGATACCAATATATCCTTTCACTTTACACAATTAAATTTTTTTTTCTATTGAAATTTTATAACAAAGTCTGTGGTGTTTTACTTAGTAAATTTTATGCAATCGCTTACTTTAATTACACCTTCTTTTCCTTGATGACCATCAGAATATTCCAGCAATCACAGTGTAACTGTTCAGAAGCATTCAGGTTTGGTTTGGTTTAGGTGAATATTCTTTAAATTTAATTTAAATTCATCTTTTCTCAAAATGCAAATAATAGTATATTGTCATACAAATTGTCATGGTTCAAGCCCCGCCGACAACGGGGACCCCCCCAGCCGCTCGCTCACTCCCCCCCGTCTTCCTTCCTCCCCCACACTCCCGAAGGGATGGGGAGGAGAATCGGAGGAATGCAACTCCCACGGGTTGAGATAAGAACAGTCCAGTAACGAAGGTATAATACAAACCACTACTGCTACCAATAATAATGATAAGGGAAATAACAAGGGGAGAGGATACAATTGCTCACCAACCGCCGACCGATACCCAGCCTGACCCAAGCAGTGACCTGGGCCTTCTGAGTAACTCCCCCCAGTTTAGATACTGGGCATGACATGCTGTGGTATGGAATACCCCTTTGGCCAGTTTGGGTCAGGTGTCCTGTCTCTGCTTCCTCCTGGCTTCCCCTCCTCCCTGGCAGAGCATGAGACTGAGAAAGTCCTTGGTCAGAGTAAACATTACTTAGCAACAACTAAAAACATCGGTGTTATCGGCATTGTTCCCAGACTGAAAGTCAAAAACACAGCACTGCACCAGCTACTAAGAAGGAGAAAAAATGACTGCTGTAGCTGAACCCAGGACACAAATAAAATTGTAAAGTAATGCTACTGGAACTCTGCTAGCATCTAGTTTACACCTAAAGTATAAATTAAAGTGTCTATTTGCCTTAATGAAAAAATCCATGGGACTGCAGTTCTTAAATCACAAAGACAGTTTAATCACAGGTGTATCAATTTTTAATATATCTTAAAAAACGTGTTAGGATTCCACATTTTGCTGATAATCAGGAAAACTCCAGTGACTTCATTACCATGATCTCAAGTTCTCATTAAGAATATGTTAAAGAACATTTCACACTAAAACATGCAAAACTCAAGCCTATTGGAAGAAGCGTGTGTATATATGTATGTATACACAGCGCAAGACAATGGTGCTCTCATTTAAATACCATGCACTGTTTTTCTGAAAGATTTAAGTAAAGTATGTACCTATCCCACTGTGTAGCTTTCATACTGTATGATGAAACCTAATGCAGTTCACATATTTCTTTGACTATTGTATTGAAATAATAAACATATCTTGTTTAAAAGGAACAAGGAAGAGCATGAACACATACACCCACACCCAGACTCCTGCACACCCCCAAAGCAAATACTCCCACACTACAGTGACAGCTGAATTATTCTGTGGTACCAGATCATCTTTCGAGGGTTGATAGATTTAAAGAGGAAGGCCACCATAAAACACGTATTGTCACTTTTGTATTGTGGATTGCTACAGGTAAAAATAATGATGACTTTTTGTTAAGGTAAACTTCTAGAAGGCCCAACACCTTGTTTGGTTTTGGGGGTTTTGGGCTTTTTCCCTGTAGCCATGGATAACTCACTGGCTATAGAAGCTGGTGTGGTAATAAAAATCATCTCACTTGACTTAAGAGTTGTGTTTAGTTGAACAAATACAAGTTTCTGCTTTACTATGAGAAGATTCTGGCTCCAGATTCCACTAACTAGGTCTCTATTAAGTATAAGCTAACAGTTGTATGGAGTCAATTAACTCCAGATGTTTGTACAATAATTTCCTCCATCTGAATTAGTCATTCTAAGGTCCTTCCATCATCAGTGATGAAACACAGACCTCCTATGGCTTGATCAGCTGACATTTTAGATGTCTACTTTGGCTGAAGTGAAGTCCTGTCTACTAGAGCCCTCTTTATTGCTGAAAGGCTGAAAAACTGAGTCCTTCGAGAGGCTCAGATGTAGAGGTAGACTCTGCAGGAATCTACATTTGGACTGATGAATCCCTATCTCAGGTGTTAAGCAAGTGACAGGCTTCTACTCTGAGTCATTAGTAAATCTGTATTCAAGATGAGACCAAGGGATACCTTACCATTGAAAGTTACTGTATTAAGCTCAAATCACTTTATTCAGGACCATTACATGTTTTTTAAGGCTCTAATCTGAATTTTTGTGTATGAGAAAGGATATTATAACTAATATCTGAACCATATTCCATGCTGGGTATTTACATTTTAGAATAGATTCCAATTTGAATCCCTGAGGGTAGTTACAAAAGTAAACTATAGTAAAATGTATGCAGAGCATTCACAGGATAATATTAGTTACCTAATATGAAAAAACAGAATGAAACTTAGTATTAAAGACTAAACTGCTCAGTCACCTAAATAAGAAGGCACATGCTGTGTCAGATATAATAGGCATCATTTGGCTGATGCTGTTGATTTACCACAGTGGTATTTTGAAATGGAAAGCTAATAAACAAATCCGTGTATTGAAATTACCAGTGTTCACAGTGTTGTAGTCAAAATTCTTCTATATTTTCATGCTGGGGACTCCTAGTGGAAGTCATGTTTTGCCTTTCTAATTAAATATTTGGTTACCCAAAGCTGCCTTTTATGCTTTGGAGAAAGCCAAAATCAAGTCAGAAACTTTTTGAAAGGAACTTTTCTATAATTCTGCTAAAAAGAAATCTAAAATGTTCAGAAAGGGAACACCTCATTCCAAGCATCACACTATATTGGAAAACAGATCAAATATGTATGTTGTCAGGCAAGTCCTGTCCAAGGAATTGATCACTATGTAAGTGGATTCTGAGGACATTTCTTCCTTTCTGCCTGTTGTCAAATGGAAGTTGGGTGACTAAAATGATTTCTGTGCCTTTTGGGTGTTATTTTCAAAACAGGATTTCTAAAGTTAATTTACTAACTCTGTACCTTGAAATTTAAATGACTGGGAAAATTGTCAAAATCTAACCACACTTTTTAAGCCAAGTAATTCACTAGGAGGGCAAAACAGGATTTCCAGTTGAATGCTGAAGAAAAAAGTATAAAAAGGACAACAACACTTGAAGATTTTCAACACTAGAAGGAAGTTTAACATGTGATCTGGCTTTAAAAAGTACTGTGTACCAAGTAACTCCTTCAAAAGTCAGTCTTGAAGCAGTGGCTTGCATTCTTAACAGCATGAAGAGCCTCAGAAGATCCAAAAGGGTTCCCAGGCAATGTTTATGCCTTTTTGTCTCTGTTTCAACCCTATTCCTAATACTGAATCTGGAAACTGCCTGATATTCAACACGAATATTTATAGCCTCCTTTGCTGCTCTAATTTGTGGGTCCCAAGGACTTGCTTCCATAGCCATACTAGCTCAAAAACTCCCTGTTTTGATTCTGTCCCTTTTATCCCTCCCTCACCATGTATATCCTGTGCTGTTGGTTTTACTAGAGAAGCTGGTTGTATCTTCCTATTGTCCAGAATAATTGTTGTATATTCTAGTTGTGTAAGGGTTTCATCTGTCATAATCTTAATAGCAGAGGATCAATGATTAAAAAAAAACTTACCAAATTCATATATTCAAAGCCACATGTTGCTCTATCATTTTTTTTACTATTATTTTGAGAAAATTTCCTTTGCTTCAAGGATCCTTTCCTTTAGTACTCAAGTCATGTTTTCATCTTGTTCTGCAATCAGAAAAATTAGGAATTTTTTTAAATAAAAGTTGTGATTTTTACATGGTCACAGGAAAGGGAAAACAACAAATACGATGAAGCAAGATAAAATGACAGTTAGCAATATTGTATTTGTCAACAGGATGGAATGATACT
Organism: Nestor notabilis; assembly: GCF_000696875.1. Lineage (NCBI taxonomy): Eukaryota > Metazoa > Chordata > Aves > Psittaciformes > Psittacidae > Nestor > Nestor notabilis. The sequence goes on along the minus strand of NW_009930019.1, from coordinate 20,389 downwards.
ATGGTCATTGTTCTCTTTTTGTAAAGATGATCTCTTCCTTCTTTTGCTTAACTTGTGTAGCAACCATCTAGCTTTGTTCAAGCTCGGCAGATCATTAAAACCAGTGGTCTGGGCTTCCAAGGACTAAACAAAGGTCTTACTGCAACACTGGGCCGTCATGGAGTTTTTAACATGGTTTACTTTGGATTCTACTTCAATGTGAAAAACATTCTTCCAGTCAATAAAGTAAGTTCTTCATACAATGCAATAGATAAACATAGAAGAGGCTTGGCAATTTAATTAGTAGTGTATTTTTCTGTGCAAAGCTGTAGTATTAAGTAATAAATGGTGACTAACCCAGCTCTATGTTTTGTAAGAATTTATAGCATTTTAATGGAAGCAAACCAAGGATTTGTACTTTTCACTTTTTAAACAAACTGAATATAAATAGTCATATTTGAATTCTCATTTTTATTAATTTCCTTTTATACCATGGTAGCAATGTAAAAATACAGAAACTGGGATACAAGTATGTTATGCGTGTGTTAGGTATGTATGCACTTTTCTGTGGTAAACTGGTTTAGAAGAGAAAAATCAGTTTCTAGAACTTCTCTCAGTGTACACAAAATAAGGGGCTAAGCTTGAGGAGATGGCAGATCTGCAGTACATAGTGTATTCTGGCAATGGACCAGGCCTATTTACTCAAAAAAGAGTTCAACCTAGTGCTGAAGGATGATAGGGCAAATTTATCCATACAGGAGGGAGGCAGCGCAAAACAGGATTTACAGGGTCATGCACAGGGGCTTTATGTAGTTTGTTTGTTTAAAAAAAAGAAAAAAAAAGAGAGACTTTGTAGCTGTAATTTCACTTGAAGCAATTTTATTTTATATTCTTATATTCGTTTACATAACAAAGAAAACATTTCCTTTTTCAACAAAGGGAAATTTTACTAATGAAAATGTGGTAATATTGTCAACTTTCTAAATTACTGTGTGAGCAACAACTAATAGTTTATTAATGACTCCAGGACATTATTTACTAAGCTGTGTTTTCACTAATGTGATTTTTAGATGGCAACAGTTAAACAGTCACAGGTGTAATATGTAGTGATATTCATGTAAGAAGCTGCAATTTACATCAAGAGGGATCAGTTTCTATTCCCAGATGAAGTAACACCTCTTTTTTTTTTCTGTACTTCTGAATAGCCTGATATTTTTCTTGGCAACATTGTGTAAATGGAGAAAAGCTCCACTTTTTATTTGCAGATTATTATAGTAAATTGAATTGTTCAAGAGTAGCTAACCCACAAGTTTCTACAAGATTCTTTCAGTGTATTCGAGCATACTTTAAAATGTACTTTAATCACACATTCTAATAACTCAAGCCACAAGCATAGCTGTGTACTGAGAGGCGTAAACATGTTTATGTTGATCAAAAGATGAAAAAATTATAATCATTATGCAGATCATTCAGAATCGTATGCAACTAAGGGCAAAGAGGCTTGTGTGCAACTTCTGTGGAAATCCTGAAGTGTTCTTGCATAGCAATTGAAGAATAGTAACAGTGTTTGGCATAAGCATGCTTTTCTAGCCTTTCAGATTTAAAAAAAAAAAAAGGAAACAATTATTGCAAGTATTCAGAGCTTTACGATCTAAGAATTAGCGCTGTTGTACAGTACATCTAGAAAATGAAAGAGAAATTACTTTAGTGGTGTCAGCCAGTGGCCTAACTGTCCTGTACATACTATCAAAAGCAAACAACAATTTAATTGCTGTAGGGTTAGATTGCATTAACTGCAAATAACTGAAGAGGTTTGCCTTTTGTTCAACCGCTGCAAAGTGGCTTGCATGGTGGCTTCCACGGTGGCTACATCTGCACTAGTAAAATGAACACTGTCACTGAAACTCAGTCATCTGTGCTGTTAAATGTTCCCTGGCACAGCTTTGGCCCAGACCAGTCAACACTGTTCCTGGGTATGTCTTAGGAGCTAGTGCAGACAAGGAACCATTCCTAATAGGCAGTCTGTTTTGAATGGTTATAGCATTTAATAGCACTAATAAAGTTAATAGGACTTTCTAGGCCAGCTGGCATCAGTGCTATAGACAGTCTTGTACGTATAGATACATCCAGTAATTCTGATAAAATGTCCATTAAAAGCAATGCAGATCTTACCCTGAATTTAACAGGGTATATAGGTCAGGCCTCATCTGGCTTGATAGCCAACATTATGTCTCAGGTAATTACCTACACCAAACTTCACTTCAGTGACTGGAAAATGGAAGTTTTGAACAATACTTGTCTTGAACAGATCATAGTCTGCAACTTAGACTTCTGTCAGTAGGCAGGTACTAGATGCTAAGAGTTATGAAACCTGTATCAGGAATTTGGTGGAAGCTGTTTTGCAGTTAGTCTGAAAAATATTAGACCGTTGTAACTTTTCAAGATTTCTCATATACTTGATTTCGCTACAAAACCTAATTTGTTCATTTTTTATATTTTGCCAGAAAATAAAATCATAAAGTCAGTCTTGCGATATTGAAAAACATATAAAAATTGTGAAATGAGAATATTACTCTTTTGAAATCATTTTGGCGCTTGAGTATGTATCTGCTGTTCACCATCTGTAATGTAAGTGGAAAAATGTATGGAAATGTCCATATAAGCCTTTTAGCTGTCAACAGTGCTAAACTGTACATTAAATTTGCATCCCAATTAGGGATGTTTACAGCTTATTTTGCCAAAAACAATAAACCTGTTATGTTGAGTGGTCAAATGATATAAATGACATGTGTGGGTTGTAAATGTTCATAATGAATAATTTTTTGTATGTTCAGTCTATTCTGCTAAACAGACCATTTAAGCCAACCTCATGCTCTGTTTACCGAAAATAGAATAAGCCAGACTTGTTTCAATTGCCACTAACGTACAACATAGAGCATTAACAGCTATGCTTCTGCACTAGCAATCAAATTAGTCTGCAAATTTACATCATCTCAGTTTTATGGCACCTACTTTTATAGCACATTTCGTAGGTGTCCAGCAGCTCTCACTTTCCAATTTTTTATCATAGTTAGATTTGATGGCAAACTTTTGTTTTATTAAAACCTTTACTCACTACCACCTCCAAGTGGCTGTCATTTTTCTTAACAATATGGAAATTTCTCACTGTTAGAAGTCCCCTTGGAAACTTGGCCATCTGCAAAACTCATTTCAAGTCAGGCACTGCCTGCTCTAGCTGCCACAGGTGTGTGTCCTGTTAAAAGGACAGTGGGAGCCGAGCTACACGTTACTTTGTCAGAGAAAAGGCTCCAAACTTCTATAGTCAAAGAAGAGATAGGAAACCAAAATTAGCTGTTCAGCTTGACAAATAAATAAGATAGCAGACAACAATTTTATTTTACTTGTTTTCATATCTATGCCAACATTCAAGTTATATGTAGGAAAGGACAGTGGAAAGGTCATGTGGTGAAACAGAGTTGAAAAAATAGTAAACTAAGGTGATTTAGAAGACTGCATCAAAGTGGGAAATGGAATAAACTCAGAGCTACCATCCAAGCTCGGGTATAGGATGACCTAGGTAGTGAAAAAAAGGAAGTAAAAAAACAACATGGCAGTGCTGTATTCAGCTGTACCCAGAACAATGTTACAAGTCATCCATTGATCAGTACTTTCCACACCTCCACAGGAGGTGTCCTGTGGCTGGTTAAACGAGAGCCTTTGTTTAAAGACGCCAGCCAAGGCCGTCATCACCAAAAGATGTTGTGCTGAAGGGGGAGAGTCTGTCTACCTCAACTGCTCCTGTACTGCAGTGTTCCTGTAGGCAAGACAGATAGGAAGTCTAAGGAGAGGAATCTTTGGTCAAAATAGAAAGGTGAAGAAGAAGCACAAATTCCTCCCGTTTTCTTACAGAAATGAAGATGATGCTGAAACTGATACACAGGTTCAACCATACCTGACAGAGAGGCAGGCTTAAAATAGCTAAATTCTTGTGAGACATATTATTTATATGTCTCACAAGATAAATAAAGTCTCACAAAGATAAATAAATATGTCTCACAAATAAATAAAGATCCTGCAAATGCATCTTAAGAGAGCCCCAAATGAGGGAAATTTTCAGTGGGAACTCGTGCCTTATTAAACACTGAATTCCAGGGGGAAAAGCCCATGTAAGCCCATGTATGTCTGGGCTTGCAGACATCAAGTATCAGTCAGTCACAAGGGCCAATAAGGACATCAGACTTCTTTAGTTCTGGTGTTCACAGGGCTACTCTTTTTTTTTCCTGTTTTATAAAATCATTGTGTAACTTTGAAGACGGATAGTGCAGACAAAGGTGCTGGACGCAAGGGTAAGCAATAAGACATGCACTTCTGTGTGCCCTTTTCTGCATAGCTAGTGTCTAAATGATGCCATGAAACGCTGACCTGCTTGTAATCCCAACACAATCATGAACAGTCTGATCATCCACATAGGCTGGCTTAGAACTGCATCAGAAGCTTCATGTGAAGTTGGAAGATTGATTCTGTTTTTACCAGTGTAGTTAATGATTTTCCAGGTGACCAGTCCCGAGGAGCTACAAGAACATGCACTGAACAGTGAATGACAAGAACACTAGGTAGCCTCTCTTGGGTAAACCTGGGAGTCGTTGATGTAGGTAGCTATGGGACTAGCAGAGAAGACAGACAAGAAATTTGTGAGGATCTAAAGAAATTGATGTTTGCTTTGATGTTTGCTTTCAACAGTCTAACAATAATATACAAAAATGGTGATGAATAAGAGGAACAAGTACTGATTTATCTGGTGATTCTCTTACTGACTGTACTGACTAAGTCTCCAGAATTCTGTGTATTTTCTGTTCAGTGACCAGCAAATTTTGTTGTCTCTTGGTTTTTTATTTACATTGAAAGTTCTTCGGTGCATATACTTGTTTTAAGAAGAAATGAAGTCCAAGCCTTGCCCTATCAGTCCAAAAGGTTATAGCAAAAGAGTAAATAATAGATAATAATGCTACTCATAAATCTGGCATAAGACTAATAATTTTATCAGGAAATTGTATGTGAGAAAAACAAATCACTGGGAGTATTGTAGACTGTTTGAAATTATATACCCTATACAGCAGACAGCCATGTCACTTTGGAAACTAGCCAGGACATTTATCCTAGTGGCTGTCGTTCATCTTCTTATGCTGTCAGATATCTGACAGGTGGATTTTAAAAACTTAAATAAATGTCTACTGCAATAAGATTGCACTCGAGGAATCTGAGATGATACCTGTGTGAAAAAAGCGTATGTATTTCAAACAAAGTACAACTGTGACTGTGCATTTTAGGATGCCTTTCCTGGTCATCACTATGTTTACTGTAGTTGTAATTTCAGCATTTCCTATGCCTTTTGACAAAGATCAGACCATCATTGTACTAATCAGACAGCAAGCTGTAGTTTACAGTAAGAAACTTAGTATGTAAATCATGAGATGGACAGAAGTTTAGGGTCAATAAAACTAGGAAGTTGTTCATTAAGTTGTGGTCAAATCTTAATTAAGCCACAAACAAAAATTTTGGATATTCTTTTAAAGAATCAAAGCACGATGTTATCTCATAAATGATGAAACTCACTTTCATCTTTTAATTTTCATCCCTTCTGGAGCCTCGCAATGAGTCTACATAATTTTCTCTTCCTTACTGCTGATTTCTGCTGGGAGTTTACTTGCATCCAAGCCATCTGATCACAGCTGTATGAGCTGCTTCTGGCTCAGCATCTGTGCTTAAACAAACTCATTTGAGTTTTTCAGCAGTTCCTTACTGCTTTCCTGACAGCTATCTCCCACTTTGCCTCTCTGAATATACCTTTTCTCCTCTGTCTTGGAAGCTTCCCTTCCTCAGACCCATGTGTTCATTTCTTTTACTTTTGCCAAAGAAAGCTCCTTTAATGGTTAAAATCAATTATCAGGCTGGCTAAAATGGTTCCTTGCTGCCAAGGGCTTGATTATAGTCAACGTAGCTTAGCCCAAGTCTTGTGGCACCTCTTAGCTTGCCATAGAAGTTACATTGCTGTTACATTTTACCTTTGCCAAGAGGGCCAAAAAGCAACTCTATTCCTTATTCCTGGCCTATCTCCCTCTTCAGTCCCATAATTTCAAGGTGTTACAGGCAGAACCAGAGTTGGCCAAACCAAAGCCTTTTTTTTTCAAATCTCCCTTGACACACACAGGGAGGTGAAATGTGCTGCGCACAGTGCAAACCCTGGCTTCTCTGCTGACTCGTTATGCAACCTTGAGCAAATGAATTTAAATTTAGTGGTCATTTCAAATCACTTTTGGCTCTTTCATGCCAAGTGTAACTCATCTATAAAACTAATATTATGGCTAACATTTTTAAAGTTGTTTAAGAAACAATGCAGATATTCTGCTCTAAGTAACTTCAGTAGACTGCTTTGCAATTAACAACTTCAAACATCATTCTATTATTATTATTATTTATTCTTCGTGCAAATTGTCGGGAATTGGCATTCTCCTTATCCAGTAAGCATTAATCTTTTATAGTGAACTTATCTACAAGGTGCTCAGAACTACTAAAACATACTTAAAAATACATGAATACATGAAAGTATTCTTTCTCACATGTACCTCCAGCAACAGGGAAAAAAAAAAAAAAAAAGAAAAAGTGAAAAAATCTCAAGACAAACATCCAAATATTGAAGCAAATAAGCTTCTAAAAATAGCTTCATTTAGACAAATTAATGTTTATTGATCTTTCAATTTTGTTGCTATTTTTTGTTTAATATTGGGTTTAAATTAATAGTTTCTTTGTAACAAATTCTGCCACTTTTACTCAGACTGAACAGGACCTCATGAGGGAAAAATAAGCGGCATCCCTGAGTGTCTCTGTGGTCAGGTTTCTAAACACTATTATGCATGTCAGCAGTCTGTCTACATTATCTATTTCTGTGTACTTCAAGCAACTTTAGGGACTTTGAGCTGTTGTTTTGAAGGTACACACTTCACTGCATATGTGAGTGTGGTGTCCTACCTTCAAAATCTTGAATTGCACCTAAGGTGGGTGTCTAAATCAGTGCAAATATATCTAGTATGGTCAGTCATTATCTATTCTAATTACTTCTGTTATTCTGGAAAAATAAAATTAACTGAGTTCCAAGCATACATGCCTTTACCAAAGAGTTATTTCATTGATGGATTAATATCTACACTGCTTAGTGAATTAAGCGACCTTCCATCAGTACGGATGAAGACAGTCTGGAAGATATAAAATGAGGCTTTGAGAAAGTGCCCAGCAAG
>NW_009930019.1:0-13087 GCF_000696875.1 Nestor notabilis | reverse complement strand
TAGGGAAAGGAAAGCCTGGAGCTTTGGAGACTGAAACTGGTAAATTAAAAATGTCTCCAGCGAGAGACACTCTTGAACATTGGCGTGTATGTGCTAGATTTAGGGCTAGAATCTTCTGTTCCTATAAATTATGAAATATATAAGAAGAAATTAAGTAGCATGTGAATCAGGATGAACTTATGGAGTCTCTACATCTTTAAATATGTTACAATAGGAGTAATGAAGTATAAAAAGCAAAGAGATAACATCTCAAAATTTTTTTCTCCCAAAGAAAGCAGGGAAATCCAGCAGGACATGAATACATATGGCCATAGGTTTATTAGTGATGCCTAAATTTCCCTATTTTTAATAGCTGCTGATGCTCACAGGGCAGGGACTCTGGTGTACAGGAAATGTGATTATGAAGATCATAGTAAAAAGGTGAGATGATCCAGATTGTTATCCAACCACAGCAAAATTATTCCATTGTGAATAAGCACACTGGCATTTCAGTGCCTTGTGGTACACTGTACTGTGGTGTGGCACCATCTAAACTCAAGTTTCCGTTCTATATATTCTGCTCATACTACATAAGAATTGTCTTTGCTTAAAAATCAGAATTCATGTGTGATTTTCCTCCAGTTCTGCCATTTTTGAAAGCAAGAGGAGCTTGTCAGAATCTTATTTTCTAATGTATGACATATGAAATATATCATATTTGGTCAGTGAACTGCATGGTGCAAAGTTAGTGACTATAATATGAAGATAACTGCTAGCCACTTGCAGCTTTAGCACTAGACAGTTACCTTATCCTTACGTTATCTTTCATAGGATTCTAGACTGTTAGGAATATTTTGACATTGCCCATGGGTTGGAAAAGGACAGATTTTGGTGTAAATAGAAAGACATCGCTTCCTGATAACACTAACTGGCACCTAACTGATAGACAGACAATGTTGCTTTGTCTAGAGGCATAAATTATATTTGCAAATCTCTTTTTTCAAGAGCATTAACACAGTAAAATGCCACTAAGCTATACTTTTAGGGAAAAAAATGCTTTTTAATTATTCTTAACAGCTAAAATTATTTTAGTCTATTATACGAATTAAATTACCCAGATATTATAGTGATGGATGCCATAAAAACACTTTCCCATGACGTACGTAATAAAATCAAATTACACAGGAAAACTAGTCTACACCCCAGCGCATCTTGTTAGAATCCAGTTTTATGAATGGGCAAAATGCTGCCTTTCAACTTCTTTTGTGTCACTGGAATAGATACAAAGCAATTTTGTTTCATTTTCCTTTAGTTGTGTTAGTGCAGTGTCAGGTTTTAACAGACACTCACTTGAGCAGACACCCACTGTATCCTATAGTCTGTGGTGCTCTCAGTAATAAAGCAGACAACACGGGCATTGGGTATTCACCAAAATATGAAAATGTTCAATCATTTAAATATAAATGATATGTCAGGAGCAGTAGGTCATGAAATTTAATGTGTAACAAGTAAATACTTTTGCCTGACATATATTGCCTAGCCCAGAGGGCAGCCTACTGTGGCTGGCACTATGTAAGAAAGTGTCCTTGCACCACATTTTGTGACATTTCTGGACTACGAAAAGTCAACAGAGCACTGGGAGCCTGCTAGCTGCAACCTGGTTTGTGGAGGTTAGTACAATCTGGACTAGTACTTAGCTCTCAGGTGTGGGTATAATCATACGCCTGCTGCCCGGAGGTAGGCAGGCACCATGCTGGAGTGGGACTGCCATAGTGCTGCCCCTCAAACTTCAAAAGGGATCCTTTTTTCTTCTGTAGATACCAAAAATATTGCCTTTTTCTCTTTGCATTTAAACCACTGTTAGTGTGTACAGAATAAACAGAAATGTGTTGCTAAACTTTTTTGCTAATAAAGTCTTGCAATTCCCTACATACCACAAGTAATTCTAATTTTTAAAAAGTATTGCCAGTATATTTCATGTTTTGTGAAATCAAGGTGTTGAGTTTTTCTGCAAGCAATATAAAGCCCTGTTGATTTTGACATTTCTCTTTAAACACCTGTATGGACTTCATCCAGTGCACATTATGGAAGTTACAATTTGTGTTTCTTGTTGCTAATCTAGAAAGGAAAACTTCATTCTTTCCTTTTTCAGTCACAAATGTGCAGGTTTAGGAAACAGAGAACTCTCATTTTAACATAGTGCTGATGTTTTAACATGGCAAGGTCATTTGTTATTTTACTGATGATTTTCTATAACTGAAGTATCTTCATGGAAAAAAAAAAGGGGGAACTACGTATATGGAGTCTGATATAGCAAAAAAAATGTGTCCTTTGTGTTGAAGAGCAATAGCAAAAAAATTTATGTGCATAGGAAATGCCCTGGAACACACTTTCCTGTGACTTCCACTACTTAAAGAAATAGGATTAAACTTGCTTCAAGAGACTTTGACTCCCAGATAAACTCTGGGTTCTTTGATGTCATAGAAAACGCCAAGGTAGGAGGTCTTTCTAAAAGATCAAATAAAACCCAGTTGAACTGTGAACTGTGAGTGAGCCAAGAAGTTTTTAGATGCACTTCTAACCTGCTTCTAACTTTTATCATGAACATATAGTAGGGTTCAGAAACAATCTGTTGTAAATTCTTCAGCCAATTAGCTGAGTGAGTTACCACTGTTTATAATGCGCAGAACGTGGAGGCTCTTTTGCAGTTGCGCCGAGTTGGATTGTTAATAACAGGAAGCTAGCACTTCTCAGTACAGTGGATCAGCTACATGTGAAAATAAATGTAAAAAACCTGGAGGGGAATGGCAGCAGACCGAGATTAGCCTTTATTTAATTTAGCATTTGGGGGTCCAACACACAAATGAGCATTTTAGTAGGCTTCATGGTGGAAGTTGCTGTCATTTGTAAAATATTCTGGCCAATTAGCTAATAGTGTGCTTGGATTTCTCCTGTTTTGATACAGTAATACTAAGTACATTGTGAAGCCCAATTATACAAATCATCCCCATATGCCATACCAGTCTTTCTTTATGAACTGTGTTTATAAATCCTGTGTGAGGAAATGTGTACTTCAGCAATTTAGACCATGTGTAAAAACATAGCCAATAGGATTGTCAAGAAAACAAGTTCCAGCATAGGAAATCCTAATGTGTTCCGCTAAAATAACACGAGTGTGTTGTGTGAGTTTTCTGATTAAATACATATTACTTTATAGTGCTTAACCTGCATAGGTCCTTCTGTTTCCCTTTTTATTCTTTCTTTCTTTTTATCTTTTTTTGCAGGATCCAAATTTGGAGTTTTTGAGGAAATTTGGGATAGGGCTAGTCTCAGGAACAATAGCCTCAATTATTAACATTCCTTTTGATGTTGCAAAAAGTAGGATTCAAGGACCACAGCCAGTTCCTGGAGAGATCAAGTACAGAACCTGTTTTAAAACTATGGCAACAGTCTATAAAGAGGAAGGGTAAAACATTCTTATTTTAATATATGTCCAGACCTCTGTTTTAGTTCATATGGGTCCATAAAACCACATTGTTATATTTCAGATTTGACGAGGACCATTAAGCCACCCTGAACTCACAAATCAAAAGAGCACAATGCAACATTTTGAAAATGTTCTTTAGAATTAGAAGGAGATATCCTCCTCCTCCATGTGAACTTTTACAGACAACTTGCAAGATGATTATTGGGTTGTCAAAATTTATGTTCCACAAATAAATGCTTCATGTATCTGATGTAATTTTTTCAACTCTCCATTTTGTAAAAGTAAAATATCAACAGAAAACAGATTATTTTCCAATTTATTCTAATTGTAATTATATAGACCTCTGTACCTTTAAAATGACTGCTGAAATAATTAAATCAGGGCATATTGTGGCAATAATGTTTTCCAACTTTTTAAAATACTTCTCAAGTGGAGACTGACTTGTAGCTTTGATATTCAATTATAGCGGTCATTTTGTCCATGCATGCAGCTGCTGTTAACAGACTTGTCTTGAAAGTAAAACCATCTCACTGATTAAAGTCATATTTCTGATTGGCTAGGCTCACAACGTTGCTTTTGTGGCTGAACATTGATTAACTTTTTCTCTTCATCTGATCTGCCTCTGTAAAATGTTAAAATCCAGATATGGCCTGCTATTGAACATGTGTAATTTCAAATAATTGCTTCTAAGTGCTCTGCCAGCATTTTAACAAACACATGCTAAAATTCCATTCTTCTTTTAGAGCAAGATATTGTTTGAAATGTTTTGTTTGTTTTTCTTCTGCTACAGATTTCTGGCTCTGTACAAAGGCTTGGTTCCCAAGATCATGAGGCTTGGTCCAGGTAATTTCTATACTGCTTTTGTTCTTGCTTTTTCTTCCCATTTTTCTGTTTCAGTTTCTTGACAAAATGTAGTAAGCATCAGTCAAATAAATGAAACAGTGTACCAGAAATCACTAAAATCTCTTTCATCTTGGAATAATTTCTGTTGATAATACCATCATCTAATAGTATCATAGATGAATTTGGCTAAACCTGTGTCTAAAAAAATCGTTTACACATACACATCAGAGAACTGCAGAGCCAAGTAACTGCTGGATTATGTAATTGTTTTATTTGTGAACAAGCCGAAGTGCATCCATGCAAATGCCAGAACTGTAAAACCTTTGGGAGTGTTTCTTAAAGCTTCCTGTTCCTTCTAATGTGAAATTTTGGTTTCATTAGCACTATTCTGTACCCATTTAAAGTCACTTTAAAATGCAGGTTATGAGTCTCTCCAGTGTAAATGCTTTCAACTAGTCGAAGTATAGCCCAAGTATATCAAATTCCGGTTACTTTCTTCTCCTGTGCTCTGCGGGGACTATGAAGAACAGACACTAAAAGGCTGATAACATGAGCTGGGAAAAGCCTTGAGTAGCCCTAGAAGACTAAGAGGACAAGGACAGATTAACACTGGGTTTGTTCTCACTACTTGTTACTCCAAATGCAGGAGAACAGTGGTTAAGAGCTGTATCTTCTTTGGCTTTTAGACTGTTTTTCTCTGGCTGGTTTTGATTAATCATGAAAGCAAAGCACTTGGCCCTTAGACTTTGCCAGTCCACAGAGGCAATCTGTGTCCAAAAGAGCAGAAGCTCCAATTTGAACAGTATCCCATTCCCATGAAATTGTATTTCAAATTGTGCAAGGTGGTTTAATAGGCAAGAACACACATGGTTAAAAACAAGTAGGTACAGAGTCTGTTCTACAGTGTAAAGGAGTCATTTGGTTTGTCTGTAAATGTTTGCATATCCAACCCGTCTGGCTAAGTGTGAGACCATGCCTGGTTATTGTGCAGGATAAAGGAAGAAGGTGGGGAGGGGAAACAAGGCAGCTGGGCATAACTTGGGAGCTAAAAGCCTTTTCCCTCCTACTCCAAAGATACTAGACATACAGGACAAAGAGAAGGCAGTTTCACTTCCCCAGTACCCATTAGCACAGCAGATTTTGGAATAAAATTTTGCATCTTACAAATGACTATGCATTCTGGCCCAGATCCAGCAAGTCAGTTAAGTACGCACTTCATTTTAAACGCTTGTGTAGTCCTGTTGGCTAATATGTAGATTTGGCTTTCTGATTAAACAATAATGCAATCTTTATTGTAACTGGAAAGGTAATTCCTTCTTTCAACATGCAAATGCTTTCAGGAGGAGATACACAAACAGATCACACAGTATGAGGATTGGATTCAGCCTTGATTTCAGTTGAAATCACATCTTAGACACTGTGTCTGTGATTTGTTTGTTGGTCAAAGCCTTTTGCAAACTTTCGCTCTGTCTAGCTGTCTGTGAGTTGCTGTTGACAGAGGATTTCGAGTCTGATGATGGTTCATTAGGATAATTAACATGGGAAAATTCATGTTGTAATTCTGTGAGCCTGGCTGTGTGAACCTACCTTATCTAACTAGTAAGGTCAGCCCAGTTCAGCAGCAGACTTTTTAGAGGTACCACTGTAACTCACTAACCAACTGAGCCAACAGGCAAAGGCAAGAAAATATTTGTGCCCCAGTGCTGGCACCCACAAATAGCAGATTGCAACACAGTTTTAGTCCTGCAGCCTGGAATCTGATTCTCTTTTCCCATCTTTTCCAGTTAGAAGTTTCCCTGTATGCTTAGTTGTATATCTATATACATACACACATATACACCTTCTGAAATGTTCCCTTCTTTAGCTCATACAGCCTGGTTACAGAAGATGTTCAGTCTGTCTTTTCTAATAGTAAAAATACTTTATGGCATTCAAGCTGGGATCTTATACTGTTACTGGTATGAACTATTCTAGCAGATAGTGCCATTTCATAACTTAAAACAGGGAAAGTTTAGATTAGATATAAGGAAGAAGTTCTTTACAGTGAGGGTGGTGAGGCACTGGAACAGGTTGCCCAGAGAAGTGGTAAATGCTTCATCCCTGGCAGTGTTCAAGGCCAGGTTGGACAGTGCCTTGGGCGACATGGTCTAGGGTGAGGCATCCCTGCTCACAGCAGGGGGGTTGGAACTACATGATCTTAAAGTTCTTTCCAACCCAAACCATTCTGTGATTCTATGATTCATCAGATTAAAACTTTGCCTGCAGATGCATAGCCAGGTACAGGCACAGAAAGATTATACTCATTTCATTGCGGTGATCTTCTGCTTTAGACATGGTAACCAAACAGCTGAAAACCTTTCTTGAATCTTACCTGGAAGTATTTTCATCACCCTGGTGATGAATTTTTGTCATTCCACCACTCAAGTTGCTCTTTCATGACCAGATCTAACTCTAAACAAACACACAAATACACACACTTAGATGAAAAGCTTCACTTGTAAAAGAACAAAGAAAAATATGAAACTTGACAAAATGCTAGGAAAAATCACACTCAGGGTCATTTTGATTTAAAATACAAGCTTGTCACATCAACTTTATGGTCTAATATTAAGTAAAAATGATATGGTTTAAGAATTGGTGAATTTTTAATGTATTGGGGAATTAGCAGAATTATCCATTTTGCAAATAAGGCTTTGCCATGTTCTGGTTTAGATTACACACTACAAATGCTCTACAACACCTTGAAAATACTGAATTTTATATGTAGTAAAATAATACCTTTTCTTCCAGGTGGTGCAGTGATGCTTTTGGTTTATGAATACATTTATGCATGGCTTCAGGACACAGTTGATTGCAAGTAGCTCTTCTGAAAAATGTACTCTTTAAAATATATGCATTCTAAACCACACTTTAATAAAGTAAAAGTGATTCTCATCCTCTATGGTGTTGAATGCCCTCAGATTACACTGATGTTAGTACAGTTCAAGACAAATTAGGTCCTGATCCAGGAAAACATTTAAGCACATGCTCTTCTCTAAGTGCATAAGTAAATAGCAGATTTGATATGTGTAATTGTTTTACAAAACAAGAAAACATATATAGGAGACATAGGAACAAGTTAGTTTTTCAAGGACAAACTAAAAATTCTGGATACTGCATTATACTATGTAGTCAGTACACTTAAAAATCAGCTGAAATGAAAGATAACTTTCAGGGGATTTAGAAGAAAAAAATGGAATAATCCTGTGGAGCCACATACTAAGCCAGTGTAAACTGACAGCTCCATTGACTCCAGGCTGAAAACATGACCCATACTCTGCAAACTCTTGTGTCAATCTTGGATCCAGTTTAAATTCGGTCCAGTATGGTTTCAACATTGATAGAAGAGCTTCTGAAGTTGTTGAGAGTTAGGATAGAAAAAGGGCAGCACTACTAGCCACAACCTTCATATACTATTGCTTAAAGAGCTGTACTGTAATAAAAAAGGTCAATGCACCTTGATTGCCCATTTAGCCTTTCATTACCATCATGGGATGGAGAAATGATGGTTTAGACTGATAGAACATATGCAGTTGTAATTAGCCACCTTACACCTCAAAGAAATACACCTTTCTATAGATAAAAAATGTTGCTCAAAAGCTAATATTATTTCTTTTCTTACTACCCATTCCAATTAGCTCTGTGAAATACAATTTCTGCTATGTTGATTGGAGACATAGTTTCAGTTCATGCAGTTGTGCCCCATACTACATTCACAGTGTTAATTTCAAATGCTCTTCCTCTTAAGGAGGTACAAACCTTTTTCCCAACAATCCTAAAGAAACATCTTTCCAGATTGTTAACTGAAAATGACAGGTCACGTATGAAGTCTCGTCTCATGAGTGTTTTTAATGTGTTAGAAAAGAAACGAAAAGTTAAAAAAAGAAATGCATTGTCAGCATTTTCAAGGATGCTTGCACTGACATGCTGAATAAACCTCTCTTTTACCTAAATTTGACAACAGTGACTTCTCAAACCTATGCTACTTCATGGCTAAAATCAAGAAAATTAACTCTGTTACAATTTATAATTTTAAGACAAAAGTTCCTCCTTGCATTTCATTATCGGTACTTAGCCAAATAGAAGACACTACTAAGATAATTTTGAAAATTAAAAGAAAAATGCATTATAATTAGTTTTTTATTAATTTAGAGCATTCAAAATATAAAAATAAAAGGCTTTAAACATACTGTATATACATATATAGCCTTCAGTTTTACTTCCTTTCCAACATTATTATTTTTTTCACTTAATAGCTCAGCCTGATCTTTGATAAAGAGAGAACCAATAGAAAGCAGAAAATACAGCATAGTTTTAGAAAACAAACCCACGAATGTGCCAGCCCATTCCCCTATCACTGTGTGGTGTAATACGGGATCTGATTCAGCTTTACACTGGAGGTCTTCTGTAGCAGGACCATGCAAACACAGTGGGGCTGTCAAAGAGGGATTATTAAGCTTCACTGATTTCTTTGAAGACATTTGACACTCTGTGAATGGAGTGTAACCTTTCCAGATTAAAAACTTAAATTCTGCACTCACATATACTGCATATTTCCCAAATTAATCCATTCACCTCAGTGGGTTCACTCCAGATTTATACCCCTGTACTTGATAGCAGCAGCTGATTCTTGTTTATTATTAAAATACTAATAATAATAAATCCCTTTTTCTCTTTTGTTTATTGTAAAGTGACTTAAAAAGTCACATGGTTAATAAGCTAACATGGTGCATCTTTCAGTCTAACCATGAGTATAAGCAGGGAAAAGGTCCTTGGGCAAAGGGAGTATTCTGTATTGAAGAATTAAAAAAAAAAAAAAATTGTTATGAAAATTCACACCAAAAAAAAAGCCTCACCAAGAGCCAAGGTCGGGTACCTTTGCTCACTCTGAGCAACTTTCTGCACACAGCTCCACTGACTTTCCATTTAGGCATAAGGTATTATATATGCACGAAGAGCTGCAACTAAATAAACACAAAACAAAAATTGGTCATGAAGGTGTATTCCCATGTGAGGAATAATTAACATCATGTCTTGTCCTTGCTTCATAAGATATCCAGATTTAGCTGAAGACAAGATAATGCAAAGAAATGATACAAGCTAAGGGTCTGTCTCTCTTAAGTATCTCTCAAAGCACATTAATGCCTCATGGGAATGTCAGAGAAGATGGCTTTTATACCAGAAATGACCTCTTGCTGCTCAGGAAAATTTTGAAAACTTTTAACATAGGCACACTTTGTTATAGGTTTGTGAATTCTTGGAGCTAAAAAAGACATGCTATGCAAGGCTTCTCATCCTTTTTTTCAAGGGGTTGATTTTTGGTTGTTTTTTTTTCTCCTTCGATGCACCTTGTTCATGCTGTATCGGTAACAATAGGTAGACTTACTATATAATTCTATAGCCCAGTAAAACAACTAGGTTGAAAGCTAAAATCCTGTTTCCAACTTAATCATTTATTGATTCGTGATCTTTTTCTTATCTTTCTTTCTTCTCCATTTCATTTTTAGCAAAGAGCTTGTCTAGAATTAAAGCAATTTCTTTTTCGTAGTGTTAAGGCTCATCTTACTTCCATCTACAGCTGCATAAAAGCAGAATAACACCCGTCACATCACTAACAGTGTGGCAGAGTGGAAACGCACTTGTGTGCACATTACCTTTAGTGGTTTCAAAGAAACATTCTTAAAAAGTATTCTACTGAATAAGAAGGGTTTCAGCATCTCATTAAAGCCAAACAGCTGTCGAATGCCTTTGAGGCTGAAGAATACAGGATTACATCTGAGATCAGATCTTTCTTTCCTTAGCGCCATAATACAATACCTGTGTTCTTTATAGAAATACAGTTCCATTAACTTTTTTTTAATGCAAAAAGCAGAGGTGGCAGCAGCCAGTTGAGTCCACCTATATTTCAGTGGATATACTGTCCATAACATATGAACTGGCTACCCGCAGCTGTCTCAGTGATGAAAGCTGGGAATCCACAAAGAGAGGACTGTATTTTAGGAGGTGACTGTATTTTACCTTCCCACTGAATGAATGTTTAATATGGTATGCAGATAGACCAATATTTTAAGAATGACATTTTCTCCTCTACTTTAACTATCTCTAGTGTAATTTAAGTTATTGCACAACATTTATAAAAATACAAAATATATTAATATTCTATGAAGAATATGAAATGTCACACCAGGCTTCATATTTTTTTTCCACGTTCATATTCTGAACATACCTACAGCATTCTGGAATTATAGTCAGAACTTTATTATTGCCCAAGGAAAACAGGTAAAATTTCAAAGATCAGAATGTTATCTCTCCTGGGATTAAAGTTTAAAGCAAAATAACTGGCACAGAGTACTTGCCACTGGATACAGAAATGTCAAAGGGGAATTTGTTAATATTAAATAATATCTGTGTTTGTTGCACCACCACCAGTATACCTATAAGGGAAAAAAAATGCTTCAGAACAATGTAAACTTTACCAAAAGCCATATTTTACATTCATTAAAGCAGAAATTAAAGACAACTTCCTCTTAAAAAAAATTACAACATAATCTTGGGGCCAAAAATGCTGGACACAAGTGCGCCAACAATGACGGTAGAGTTCTGTTTCTCAGCAGTTTTGTTGACTGACATGATTTTGTAAGCGTCTCTGCACAGGTTGCACGCTAATGGCATTTTCCCCTACAGTTTTCAGTTTGTTCGGATATTTCTGTCCCACTTCTGTTTGCACACTTAACACTAATTTGGAGTTTCGTGAATCTGGGAGGCTCCATATAGTTGGATGATAGTTACTTGATTGGATTTCTGCCTTTGAATCTTCTGTTGAAGAGATAACTGTATTTCACGAGATGCTGAAGCCTCTACTGTAGGCACAAAAACACAATGAAAAAACCCCACCTAAATCTCACCACCTGAGGCTATCACCTCACCACGCAAAGATGCAGGAAAATAGCTAGAAAGTCAAAAACCTTTTAACTTTAAAAAAAAAAAAAAAGAAAGAAATGTACTGGAAGGTGAAAACAAAATGCTGTCAAAAGCCTATATTTACAAACGGATAAAACCACAAAGGTATTACTACTGCCTGACGATGGCAACATGCCAGGAGAATCTGAGAGCCGCCTATTGCCTTGGTTCTATATTTGATTGTCAAAACCCAGCAAAACAACCAAAAAGTGATCTCTTAATTGCAGTGGATTGTATAACCTTGTTGATGAAAGGGTTGTTCTTTAGGCAGTTGGCAAATGCCTCCCATTTAGCCGCCTTTGCTGATTTAAGGCATAAAAGAATTTTCTGAAGTGATTTTTCTTTATTGATTTTACACAAATCTTAATATCAATTGCACATTTAGAAAGTCTGTGATGATTAAGAATAAATACGTGTGGTTTGACCAGGAGAGAGAAGGACAAGGCTCCACAAGCCCTTTGAGGGATGGAAGGTCTTTACTTAAAGAGCACAACACCATACTTCTTTCAGTTTCTGATGTCTTCTGCTCTTTCAATCCTAAAAGCCTTACAGGAGACAAGTCACAAGGAGAAAAGCCAGGTATTGCCAGCATGAAGAGAGCAGTTTGTCAGTCAGGCTCAGGGGACAACCACCCAGCAGGCTCATAGTGGTCCTGGACCAGCTCCTGCATCAGAGAGCAGAGGCCGTAACCGAGTGGCTGCCCTCCCTGGCCGTCTGCATGCCCTTGAATGCCAGCGAGGCGGGGATGTCGCAGCTGTGAGGGGACAGCGGAGTGCCTCCAGCATGTTGCCAGCCATGACTTGCCATGTAGCCTGACGGGGTGGCGCTGTACGTCATGTAAGGTGACACTTGGGCTGGTGTTGCATAGGGAGGCATAGCTGGTGCTGACACAAAACTGCTGACAGCAGGGAGGCCATTGGGTGCCTGAAAGGAAAGGGAAAAACATTTCTAAGAGAGTAAGACAGCAGATCTGCTGTAAAATAAGGTGCCATTAGATGCTGCTTGGGCTTTGTACAAGAACCAGAGCTATGGGGATGCCCAGGGAGCCACCCATAACCTCTCCCCTAGATTTCAGGGGTACAGTGGCCCCCTTGTGCTTTGCTTTTAAGGCCAGCTACGCCGCATGAGCCCTGCACCCTGCACCCCTCTCTCAGTAGCCTGTCCCCAACCGGGACCAGCAGCAGAAGTTTAGGGAGCACACACCAAGAGCAGAGCAGGAACCACAGAGCCTGTCCATGCACCTGCCTGCCTTCCCACAAGCTGTTGTTGGACTCCTTAAGCCCATGGTTGCATCTAATCATTACATTTGAGAGCTACTGCTGAAGGTATTTGTGACAAGTTTGTCCCATCTCTCCAATCGAGCACCTTCATCCTCTTGACAATGAGTCCCATGAGCTGGAGCAGGTTGGTTTTAATATTTACCCACCTTTCCCAAATTTTGCATGTAATGCTGGCCACTGTAGCCAGGCCCTCGCACACAGTGCTGTGGCAGTTTAAGGTGGGTATTAAGCGACCATGACCATATCAGCAGCAGGAGAGGTGGATCCATCCCAGTGCCTTACCAACCCCAGCCCCAAAGGAGGGTGCGCTTAGCCCTGAGCTGCAGTGGACATGCGCGGGCACGGATTCCAGAGCAGCACACCCTGTAGTGGAGAGGTAACAAGCAGCTGGGGGAGGTGGGAACATCTTAAACTCTTTGGTAACTATTTGCTCAGGGTATGAGTCACAACTAGAGTATTTATTATTATCATTATTATTATTATTATTACTATTATTATT
>NW_009930018.1:0-6302 GCF_000696875.1 Nestor notabilis | reverse complement strand
AAGATGTTGAACAACACAGGTTCCAACACTGACCCCTGAGGGACATCTAGTTCATGGATGACACATGGGACATAATTCCACCCTGCCTTTTCTGCTTATAGCCTATACCTTCTAGTTGTCCTAGAATATACAAATGCACATCAATAAGGGCAAATGGAAGCTTGATCTGAATGATTGAGAAATTCCAGAGAAAAATATGAAAGAACATACAATAAATCAGGAACATTCTGAATACGTCAGACATACTGCACATGTACATGTTAGCTCAGTGGTGCATGGATGTGGAACAGAGATCATAAGTCTTCTCTGATGGAGCTTTTTTATGTTCATAAATCCTTGATAAACTACACTGCAGTGAGTCAAGCTAGTGGAGTAGGGAGGTAAATTCCCTTAAGCCAACCTAGTCAATCTGTACTTTCACTCAGATATAACTCTTCCACTTTCATATTGCATTTTAAACTGTGCCAGAAATGTTCTACAGGCGTTTGGCCTCTGATGTGGTTGGCTGTGGGATCTAAGAGAGGTTTTCTTGGCTAAGTTCATTGAATGTTGTCTCTGCATGATTTTGTACAACCTGATGCAAAAAGGAAACTGAAAAGAATTCCCACCAAAGTCCTGAATTAAGCTATTGAATTAGCTTTAACTGATGATAAGGACCTTAAGCATTTTTGACTTCATATCTAGCTTAACAGTCTAGGAATTTTAGTTCCCAGACGGATTGTAAATATGAGTAAATATGATTCAGGACAAGAAAGATCCTTATTTTAACTCAGTAATAGCCACATCTTCTTACACCACCTTGCTTTTTCTGCACCTAGATATTTAGACATATACACTTAATTTTCCATTCTGACAAAGTTACGGTATTGCCCCACCACACCAAGTTGTTCATATTGTGAAGTACTTAGAAAAACTGTTATTATAAACGACGTTGAACTGTATTCATGAGAAGTCTTCATAGGTATATTTAGTGTGGAAATCATCTAACTACCCTAGAGACTGAAGTAATGTAACAAACTTAACAGACAAGTACTGTATATTTCTGTATTGATGTTACAGATGGCCTTGAGACTTAAGCATTAATAATTTCTGTGGATTCCAGGGAAGTTCAATTTAAAATCCCTTGCACCCAGTTTCCCCTTGGAAAGCTGAATTCAGGTCAGATCAATTCTTAAAAGAAACATTACTCTCTATATTATTTAAAGTTTCAAGAATCTGTGAGAGAAAAAACTGATCAATTAATACTGGAAGCTCCACAAAAAATACTCACAAGACATAAATTAAGCACAGAGCAGATCATAACCCTTATTTCACCTTGATTCCCTTGAAGATTGAAAGCTGGCAAAATCAGAGAGCTGGATTTAATGCTGTGTTTGCTATAGACGCCTTATTAGGCCTCATGTAAGTTACATTGTTCACAGTTCAGATGGTTAACTTGGTTGTGACTACTTGACCTGATTGATAATGCAGGGAGCCAGCATCTGCAATACACAGATAACAGATACTCTGAATCCCAGAGCTGGCTTGAGCTTGGACTTCAGATGAGTCACAGTGCCTAACTTAGGTATCTGCACTAGCAAGCCTGAATACATTTCTTAATGTTTTCAAATATCCATGCCCTAAATGCAAAGTAGAATCATAACATCTCCCCTAATTGACAGGCCTACTACACAAAAGTTAAACTTGCTGAGTGGTTGGCAACTACAGTAACAATAAGGTTGGCAAGTGCAGTAACTCTAAAATAGTTAACCAGAGTCCTGTCGTGGAACGAGTCTACTCAAAAGAGTTTCTTGTTTGCTTAATAAAAATTATTTATTTCATCATAATTGGCATGAGACATGTCCCAGTCTGGCTAGCGATGAAGAAAAGGGAGGAGGGAGGAGGGATAAGGGGAGGGAGGAGGGTGGCACCTTTCACCCAGAGAACTGGTTGAGGAAGAGGGATGTGGTGAAATGGGAAGGGAAGGGAAGGGAAGGGAAGGGAAGGGAAGGGAAGGGAACTCAAGGCAAGGCAAGGCAACATGGCTTCTCCCTGGACTTTTTTTACTTCTTTTCAAGGAGGAGCAATTTTTAATTATCAGATACTGTCCTATTTTTACTCACTTTTAATGCCCTCCATTGTATATAATTATCTATTCTAGGATCAGAAGCAGTGTGAGCTTTTTATATTTGCAGATGTAGCTGCCTTGCCAAAAGGATATATTTATCATGAATTTTCACATAAAGGCAACCAAAAATCTTTGCAAAAGATAGGTGAATACCATTTGGAGCAGTTGGAAGGGAACAGCTCGTGACAAAGCTGCTGGCAAATTCAACACGTACCCATATACGGAAGCAATAGACAAAGAAAATGGAGTATGTTATACAACCAGTTATGACAACACTGTGGAAAACATGTCCTCCAAATAGATGCAAGGGTTGGGATTCATTTACAATGCACACATCTACATCTGAATTAGTCACCCTAAACTCCTCTATGAAGATAGATAAACAATTTTGGAACTAAATTCATCTGGCCTTTCCTGGGTATTATATTTAGGATAAGACTTTGCACTAGAAGGACCAATTTTTCTCACTTACTGCATTTTATGAATTATCACTGCTATGTGGGAACCGGGGTTTACTGGTAATTAGCTCAGATACAGAGCTCTACAGTGTATGCATCTATACCTAGTCAGATGAAACTTCCTCCAGAGGTCAGAAAAGTATGAACATAAATATGCAGAAATAAGAGGAAGAAATAGGTGTGTTTTTTTGAGAGAATGGCAGAAAGGCAATAGTTGGAGTCTAATGACCTGTGTATCCTCTGAGATGGTGTATATGCATATATACGTGTATAATGTCTGTCATAACAAGCAGTGTTCTTTGAACTTCCATGTTTTGTATACATAGAAGTTATTTCTTTAGGGTGGTATTATGGTCAGTCAAGCAGCTATATCATTCAAAAGTGCCTTGGTATTCACATTTGGACTTGTTTCCTTTGCATTTATATTTATGCTAATTTTAGGTTATTCTGATAGCCCTAGGAGCAATTTATACAAATAAAATAAAGCACAGTACCCTGAAAGATAGGAAATCCACAAAAATCCCAGCTTCCTTGTTATCTCAGCTGCAGAAATTACCACTTACGGCAAAAAGAAAAGCCTGTGAAAAATGCGGAGACATATACAAATGATGAGATCTTGAGATTTATAAGGGTTCCTAAGGAATCAAAACACTCAGGCAGAAAGTAAAGAAAGAAAAGAAAGAAAAGAAATGAAAAAAAATCTAAACACTGGACAGAAACTATCTTCTTTTTGTTTCCCAGTTCACAATAAATGGTATTTAACACTGTGCATTTAAGTAGCTTTTTGTTGCTTTTTAATCTGGTAATTAGTTTTTCCATGAATCAAATACTTTTTAAGGAAATCAAACTGAAATAGCATTTAGCTTAATTCTGATGAGGCTGAAGCTATGCTTCATTTGACCAAGGGTGTTTAAGAGTTGAACAATAATGTGTAATATAGAAAGTCTTTAGCAGCAACCTTTTCCATTCTAACTAGTGCATAATATTGGTTTTGCAATCATTTAGTAATTATATAAGGAGGACATATTTATTACGAATTATTGATTTTATAATTACTGTGGCTGGTGTTCACATTATTACACAATGAAAATCTTTTAATATACAATGTTCTTCACCCTCAGCTGGCAAGCAGATAGTGCAATGCAATTTACTGAGTAGCCAAGAGTACATTTTTATCGGCACTTTTTTTGCCAACTACCTAAGTGTCTTGCTTTCTGAAAAAAAAATATTGCTAATGGCACTTAAATCAAGAATGTTCAATCTCTCAAGGTCATTCCTGGAAGATTATTACAGTCAGTCAAGGAAGAAAGAGAGAGAAAGAGAGGAAGAGAGAGAGAGAAATTTGTTTAATTGTTGAGTTATTTTACTGTTAATAACACCAGGAATTAAAAGTTATAGCTTAAAACTTGCTGTAAGCTAAATAGACATAAAAGGCCACTATCATGCACTGGATCATGACACATGAAGATATGTTTCTTATGAAATTGACTTTTCCATGTGTGCAGGCTGACTGCTTAGTGCAGCTAACCTGCCTGTAGAACTGTAGTGAAAAGTTGTATTTGTGGCTAGTGTATAATTGTCAATATGTTTTATATTCTTGAGCAAGGGATTTTTCTTCAAGATATACACAAAGACATTGTCCAAGTTCACCATTTGATTGGTCTGCAGCTGTTCACTAACAGCTGTTGCTAAGAAACTGTCACCCCAAACAGAGAGGAGTTCTGCACCATCAGAAATCTTTGTAAATAGGCTTCTCCATTACTGGCATCAAAATTTAACATCCCAGTTACAGAATTTAGACCTGGCAGGTGCAGAGAAGAGGATGCAAGTACCTTCCACAGCTTCCTCTGCACTTGCCAGGATTGAAACCTTGACTGTAGTTGTTCAAGACTGGATAGCTATTTCCTGCAGGCACAGGTGCACGTAGGCACCGGTAAGTGTATATGCAGGTTCACCAGTGGGCCCAAGGTTAGATGTAAGTCTGAATTTTGTTGCTTGATTGCTTTCCCCTCAGTAAAATGATTTTATTAGGATATAATTGTAGTGTAATCTTTTTGTGAAATAAAAAATACTAATAAAATGCTTCACACCAAGATCAGGGTGTTCAACAGGAAGTGTTAGTGTTTGATTGCAGAATAGATTTGGGTCATCCCAGTTACATGATGTCCTGCTCAGTGTCTCACCACTTATGTGTATACATGTACAAACACAGAAAGGAAGCAAAAAAACCCAACAGACCGGGATTTTAGAAATGGCAGGAAGAAGTTGCTGCTGTATGACAGACTTGATATGGTCTGGAAATAGCAGAGTTTGGTTTTTATCACAATATGATCATGCATACAAGAAGCCTAAACAGAGGAACTAGATATGCACACAAGTCCTTCATAGGCTTTTAACTTCTTGAGATGGGGTAGAATCCTGAGGTATATGAAAACTGGGAAATGTTATCTTTTTCAAAGAAAGAAAAATTAAATAACATTATGCCCATAGTGACTCATGGAAAATAACACACACAGAAACATAGTACAGAAATAGGAAGGATAACCTTAGTTTTTAGAAGGAATACCTTGCCACAGAATTATAAATTAGTTGCTCTTCTGAGGTTTATGAAATATAAACAGTGATTGCAAAAGTACTATTCTTGTCATTCAGTTAATGGGACTGTGGCTCAAATTTTAAATTTGAATATTTTAAGCTTTATCTGGTATAACCCCAGGTTGAGACATTAGTTTAAGACCTTCCGGGTAATTGCACCTATAGCTAACATGGAAGAATCAGGAACATGTCAGGACAAGACAATTTCATAGCAAGATGAAATCTCACACACTTCACCTTGTTCCCACTCACGCCACATTTTAGTTTCCTAAAAGAAGAAAGTGAGCCATGGACTTTCTAACCAGGTCCAGACGTGTGAGAAGCACTCTGGGATTGCTATGCTTTTACTAAGTGAAATTCTAATATTATAAACAACTGCAGGAGTGTATGCAATGTATCATAATGATTGTGATATGCTGGCCATAGCAAGTTTCACAACTCAGTGTGCTTCATCATGACAAATGCCTGAGAAATGCAATGTAAGGATCAATCAATCTTTACTCAGTATTAAAATGAACAGGATGGTCTAATGAGTCTTTTCTGTCTTTTATGGTAAAAAGAGATCAATCAATAGAGAAAATCAGATCAGTGATTTAAAAATGATATTTTTTCAGTGTTTTAATCTTTGATGCAGAAGTTTTAATCTTGGAAAAGTCTGTAAGCTATAAGAGCAATAACAAGAAAAAATAATCCAGTTGCTCCCTAATAGGGTTTTTTGTTTGTTTTCAGCAAAAAAGTAGTAGGAAAGCAAATATTAGGAATTTTTCATTGTGTTATGTTCTATGCAAGTTTTCCAAATGTGTAAAAAAATGCTATGAAAACCTGGAAATTTAACATAACTTCATAAAATATTTTAGATATATATCTTTGATATATATTCAATATAATCTATGAAAATGGAATTTTTGATTGAATGTCCAGTTTTGTAGATAAGACACTTAGAATTATCTAGGGAAAATGCCCTGTAAATATCAAAGCCCTTTAACTACACAGTATTTCATGATTGACACAAGCAAGATCCAAAACTATGGAAAAACTTTGTCCTGCATCTTCTTTGTAGTTTATTCTTCTTTTCTGATTCAGTCCAGGAGTCATGGTCAAAGAAAAATTCCTTACTCTGTCTGTAAAATATATATATATAT
>NW_009930017.1:0-10295 GCF_000696875.1 Nestor notabilis | reverse complement strand
TTTATTTTAACTATTATATATTTCCTACTATTCTATATTTACGTCTACTACCTTTGATATTTTCAGGCATTATGGCATTTTAAATGCTCCATATAGATAGATACTTAGAAAATGAAAGTATTATAAGTATAGGGCTATGTATGGTTTTGCTATAACGGTCAGAGCAAGAATCAATAGTTGAGATACAGACAGGGAACTAGATGTTTCTTCAGGTTCACAGTCTAATTATTTTCTTGTTGTGCAAGGGAGGAAATTTGCTTCTTCTGGTGCCTCAGTGCAGGACATTTTTACACAACACTGAAATAAATTGAGGTAATCACTGCACAGTACCCAAAAGCATAAAATGTCTTCAAAAAGGCCTAAGTCAAATTCATTAAAGACAGTCTTGTTTGTAGCTTTTCCAAAACAATGATCTGAATTTAATATCCAGCTTACAAAATCCTTAAATGTCTGGCTGCCACACAATAACACGAGGGAATTATTTTTCCATACTTGCTCATTTTCTTGCATTCCTTTTTTCACTGTTCACTGTTAGAGATATTACAGCAACATAGATAGGGTCTCTCTCTCACTCCTCAGATACCATAGGTGTTTATGTATTACCTATATAAGCAATGCACTGTATGGTTGCATATAAATTCAAAAGCAATAATTATGCTCATTCATGACATTTAAAGAAAGTCATTAAGGAGCTCACTCATACATTTGGCCATATCTAAACCGTTTGTGGGCTGAAGTGAATGATGGCAACTCTCCAAATCTTATTTTTCAGCTGGCTTCTAGATACGAGATATAAGAGCATTTTCTACACAGACCAATTGTATGTTGCTGACTAATCAAAATGCAAGGAAACATGAAATCTCAATACTGCTTTCCTGTTGTGGCAGCAGGAAATATCTTGTCAATCCCACCTGCATTGCTCTTTAAGTAGTTCACTGACAGTGAATTTCATCATACGTAGCAGTTTTGGTTTCCACATGATTAAGACACTCTAGATACAAAAAAAACCCCTATTTAATGGTATAAAAGCTGGTGGAATTATTTTCTTCTCTCCTGCTTTTAAAGGGCAGCTGTACCTGGTTGAAATTTAACAAGAAGAAAATAAAACCATGACCTAATAAAAAAAAGCCAATTTATTCTTAGTTAACTTGTAAGAAAAGCTCCAAGAAAATCCATCATGCTCTTACCTGTGCAAACAGTTTCAGGGAAACTCATCCAAAAATAGGGTGCTGGGTTGTTCAGCTTCCCTTTAGCTGTCAGCTAAAGAAGAAGTGGCACTGAGGGAGCAAAACCAGGTCAACCAGGATGCCCACTTGCAAAATGAAAGTACTAATGAATTTCTAGACTCTCTGGCTGTTTTAACATATAAATGAGTCATCTTTCCCATAACAGCTCAAACACAGTATAAGCTGATGTAGTTCACAGAGATTGAACTCTGATCCAGCACCACCCTTGTTTGTTTTATTATTTACTTCAGTCAGATACACTTGTACACTAAATCCAGCAAAAGTTTTTATTGTAACTCTCATGGTAGGCACAACCATCATTCACCATCAACTGAAAGTCATGAGCCTCATATATTCTGGATGTACTTAGTTAGCATTAAAATAAATTTAGAAGATCCTTCAAGGTTTGCTTGTTCTTTTGCTGGAGCAGAAGCTTTACTTTTATAACTCACATCAGGAATGGCTGGGCACCACAGCAGTAATGATTACCATGTAACATGTTAGATTTTATCCATAACATGATCTACAACAAACAACAATGCAACCAAAGCCAAAGTGTTGTCTATCTTTTCCTTGTCTTCCACAAATAGAAACTATTTATACACTGAACATTTTTTTGTGGTGTTATGCAAGTAAATACTACATGGCTTTAATCAGAGATCTATACTGAATATTCCAGGATTCCCACTGAAGTTTGTGTTGTATTTTGTGCTGCTGAAAAGAAAATACCTTACACAACACAATGTACAGAAGTGCTCATGTTGCTACAGTCTCTAGCAGAGATGGAAACTGAGCTGCTTCAATGTGTGTGTCCCTGCTGTTTGAAATCGGAAGCACAGGTCATTAATGTTTTATTGGTGCCTTTCATATAGTGTCCTTTATGGAAAAGCTTTTCAAAGAAGCTGATTGTAAAAGCTGGCTGGCCTCATGATTTAGCAGGACTAAGTGGGTGTTTCCTGCATAAAAATGTACAACTGCTACACAGACGATAGGATGTTAAAGTTCAGACAGTGTGAGAGACTTGAAGAAACAAAGTCTCAGGGCTATTATAAATGAAAATGACATAATGAAAAAGGTGCCCTCACAGTAGGACTCTGTCCTGTTGAACTTAATGGCTGTTTCACTCTTTAAAGGAATCATTTCCAATTTTATTATGCACAAATCCATAAATTTTTGCAACAATGAGCAAAGACAGAAATGTTTCTCTTGACTTCCTTGTTTAGCCTTATGTTTTGCCACTGAGGCAACAGTGCAGACACCCACATAAAGACCAGTACTTAAATACGAATCTAATGAGATGATTTCAGAGTATTTGGTTGGTTCTAGGGCTCTAAACTATTCTCTTTGGTGATGAGTAGGAGCAGTAGGAGGGCCCTACTCTCAGCTGTAGTTGAAAAGATATAGTAGTAGTTATTCCCCATGCCTTCCTTTACTGGCTAGCAGTGCTCTGAAGGAGTAGGATTTTGATTACTTCTCATTACTTAGTCACAGGTTCTGTACCAAGGCATGCGAGTTGTCCACAGACTGTCTTATACCTTCATCTTGTGCACTATTCTATTCTCCAGCTGTAAAGTCATTAATACTGCTCTTAACAGGATGCACTGCATTACATAAAATTATGATACAGCCATTCTGTATGACATTAGTCAAAGGGAATTCAGAAAGTGGGATTAGTTACCTATATCAATTAGAAAATCTCTAAGGAACAACAATTAAGAGCTATAGCAATTTTTATAATGCATTCCAAAGACTCTTATGGTTGTTCAATTTGTGTATATAAAGAAAAGACAGTATTATTTTTCTGATGTAAGAAGAAGATATACACAATGAGAAAGCAAACGTGTCTAACATCATAGTTCATAGTACAATTTTATATTCATTATTTATCAAACAACTTCAAGTCTTTCAAGATCTACATATAAGCAGAGTTTCTGATGAATAAAGGAGCAAAATAGTTGTAAAAAATCTTTGCTCCACCTTTGTAGTTGTGGTATAATGTAGAGGTGCCTGTTTCTTCTTGGCAATTTTTGCAGGTCATTTCTAAAACTACAAGGACTACAATCAAATCTGACTAACAGAAGCTGCTTGTTAGCTGATTTTTGGTTAAATTCCTCTATTTTTTCCCAAATGAATACTGTAAAAACAAAAATCTCTGCCCAACAGTTTCTTTTCATTTGAAACAGCTTTGAATATATTCCTTAGAAAACTTGGCACTCATCTACAAATGGAGTTATGTTCTTGACTGCCAGGACAGAATTCATGACCTCAAGTTAAATGTTACTTGCCATGCACTGCACCCAAAGGGATCTGAGCATGGAGAAGTGGTGGTCAAAAAGATAGAGTGCTTGCATAGACCAGTTTAAATATGTCTTTGTGAACTCAGAACTTCATACGTTAAAACACAAAAAATACATATGACAGCTATGCAAATCAAACTTAATTCTTTTCTATGACTCAGATACCTCATTCACTGGAACTGGAAAGCACAATAGCACAGAGGATTCACAAGTCCGTTTTCTTTCCAAAAATAAAGCAGCAATAACCTTTTTAGGAAAAAAAACATTTGTCATTCCTCCAACCTTCATCTTACATCTCAGCACTAGGGTACTTAGTACTGGACAACGTTGAGTAATGTGGACATGAAAGGAAAAACTGCTCATTTATTTTCTCAATATAAATCCTTTGTACCTTTCTCAAGAGTAACCAGTAATCCAAAGGGTAATTTGTGCAAAAGAAACTGGTTTTGGCCCATTCTCCTCAGGCTGAAAGTTTCACTTAGTGCAGACTGGTTAACCATTCGCTGATTGAACAAGAGACGGGATACAAAAGTCATTTGGTTCCCTTGGCATTTGGCTGACAGCAGGACAATGGGCTGACATACCTTCCAAACCCTGCTCTGAGTACTGTTTCAGGATTTTGTGTTATTGCTAAATGTAAAATATATGTAGTCACCAACATCACCATTGGACAAGTGCTCCAGCTATTCACATACTAAAAATAGAACACTGTTTACTCCTCTGGCTGTGTTTTCTTGGCTTGGGTTGGTTTTCATTTTTGGGTTTTTTTGTTTGGTTGGTTTTTGGTTTTGGGGTGTTTTTCTTTTGGTTGGTAGGTTGATTGGTGGGTTGTTTATTTGTTTATTGTGTTGGGGTTTTTTTTGGAGGGTAAGTAAGTAGGGGTCACTGATTCATATCCCGCTAGCTGGTTTTAAGGTTTCCATAGATAATTTTAGAGTAACAGGTAGAATCTTACAAAGTGCTATCTATATTTAATTTCAACACCTGACATAAGAGCCAAGGACACATAGTAGGAAAAGATTAGTCTCAAAATTAGTTAGTTATTTGTTATTTATTAGGTTAAGCTGATGTGTTATGATAAGCAGACAAGAAAGTTTTGTGTGCTTTACTCAAAAAATCTCCAGAAATTCTGAATATATTCTAAATAATTTTAAAAGCTTTTTTTTTCCCTATCATATTTTAAAGTTAAGCAATGGACTGGAATTCCACCTAAGGGGTTCTGGAGGGCAGATTTTATAGTGCAAACCTTTGTATTTTTTACTTTTCCCATTTGGCTTGTAGAACATTACCGTTTCTGGCATGCACACCAGATGGGCAGTAGGAAATAAATGGATAAATAAAATCCCAAATGTCTGGAGCCTTTAAATTGATTACTATGTTAGTTAAATACCAAATGACTAATTCGCATGTGCACATTTCAACTCAGCAGAATTTATTTTATTTAAAGGTCTGACATATAATCGAGTTTTGTTTGTCATGCCCTTTCACGCCCAGCTCTACACACAGCCTAGCTTTAAATAACCCATGCAACTGGTAAAAATAAGTCTGTGGAAATAACATAGTTACCTTGTATTCCTTTTTCAGTTCAGAAATAGCTCATACTGCCTGCATGATTAACAAGTTTGCTGGGATATTAGATATCACAAGGAAAAAATATTTGCTCTGATGACATTCATAATGGAAGTAGTTCCAGATCGTTTCTTCCTGTGTAGTATAACACAGTGAGGTAGATCTTCCTTGTGAATATATGTGTAAGAGGATGTGCTAGAGTCCTGGCACTCTAACAACTATGTCCCTCCCCTGTAAATCTCTTTTTATTTCTGAAAACCTTACAAGTTTAGAACTGTCTTTTCTATCATAGATAAACCTCCACTTCTGGGACAGGGAAAAAAGCAGCTAAAATGATGCAACAAGCACTTTGTTTTACAGTTGATTTCCTGCTCTGAGAAGCAGGGATACAGTGATTAAGTCTATCACTGCACTGTTGCAGCAGCACAGCAACACCCTGTCCATCAGATTAGCTCAGCATAATTCCCAACCAGAGCAAACACTAACAACACAGACTACAACTACACAGGAAAAGATACACCTGATATGTTTTCACATTCTGCTGGTACATTGCTGGCTACAGTATTACCCATGGTGGCAGCAGTCACAGCCCTGGTGAAAGAAACAAGCAAGCTTGTTTCTGCATCCTCCAGGGCATCTCTAACTCAGCACCATGCCTCCCTCTAGCACTGAGGTTCACAGTGGGCTTTAAGAGTGGGTCAGCCCTGAAGTGGCCAGGCAGTTGGACCAGCTGATTCTTGTAAGTCCCTGCCAACTGAACTATTCTGTTCTGTTCTCTTCTCTTCTCTTCTCTTCTCTTCTCTTCTCTTCTCTTCTCTTCTATTTCAGACTCCCAGGGCTGACAGCCCACTAAAATCATTATTTCATTTTTCTGGAGATGGGGTGGTGAGCTGTGATGATACCCTACAAGCAATCTAGAGAGCAATTCTGTGGTGAGAGACAGCATACAAGCCTGTTTGAAGATTTGGCCAGTCTCCAGTACAATTTTCTCATTAGTCCTGGTTTCCATGGAGGCTCCTGCACTTGGCATGAGCTGTGTTAGGGGATTCTCAAAGGGACTATATTAAACAATAGTTTTACACTTGCTTTAGGATCTTCTTTCATTCAGGAACAGTATAGATGAGAGTCAAGCCAAATATATTCTCTGTCATATGGCAGATCTCTTCCACGGTTTACCTCCCTTTTTTATCCCTTTTCAGTAAAAATAGAAAACAAGTGCTCTACTTTATTTCCACTTCTTAGGTTGCTGCTGTTATTTTTCTTTCTTTTTCTTTCTAAATATTTTATTTGGGCACTAACAACAGCCACCTTTCACCTTCTATTATCTTGCGCTTGCATCAGAGAGAAAATTCACAGTTACATGCTGTATGGCCATTCAGATGTCTCTGTAATTTTGCTACCTTGAAGCTATATCTCACTAATTTAAAATAAAGAGCAGAAACAAAACCATTAACCTAAACGGCTACAAAGATACATTTATCTTGCCTGTTATTTTATAACTTTTTTCAAAAGTGACAAATATTCAACTAGGAATACTTGAGTTTAGTTGCACATCAACCTCGGTATGAATAAACCTTCCCATTTGACAGTCCAGGAGGGAAAAAAAAATGTGAAAGTACTGAAACTCTAAAATTCAGGGTTTATTTTAGCTGGAGTAAGTGCACCTTGATTCATTTGTCTTGACAAGGTACTTCAAAAGAGGAAGAAGCAACTCAGAGCAGGAAGGTTTAAAAGTTTTATAGCAGTGTAACGTCATTCTGGTTTTGAAGCTTTTCTGCCTTACACAAATTTCTATTACAGGTAATCCTGCCTCTTTTTCACAAGAAAACTCTTATCTCTCCCTGTCTCATTTTTTATTCACAAAATTGTTAAGTACCCCTGCTTATGTTTTCTTGGCTACTGTGTGTTTTTTCACTGACTGCTTTCTTCTAACATACTTGCATTTTAGTCCATTCCTAGATGCATATTTTTAGTTGGAATTCTGGCTTCCCTAGTCTTTAGCCAACCCCCATAAAATTAGCAGAGGTCTGAAGCTCTGAAGATGGCAAAAGATGCTGTGTGTGCTTTGGTTTGTTATGGGTTTCCACCCTTTTATAACAGGCAAAGAAATTGCCAGAACTAATTTTCATTGCACAAGCCTGACATAAATAGAGCCACAGGAAAGATGCAAAGACTGTCCATTTCTGGGCTATGGATGTGCTCTACTGCTTAAAACTTTGAAAATGGTTTGCCTACTTTCAGTTAATATAATGCTTAAGCCTCAGCAGAGCCAAGTGTTCAGGAAAACTCAAAGGTGAGGGAGAAAGAGGAGAGGAGAGGAGAGGAGAGGAGAGGAGAGGAGAGGTTGCATTACCAGAGAGTGGTAATCCTAGCAGGAACAATCATACTGCTCCTGGGAACATAGAAGGCTCAGGAGAACATCTGAAATGCTTGTGCAACAGGCACAAGCACAAAGAGCTTTGATATCACTGGTTATTAGTCAGACTTGGCAGAATGAGTCCCATGACTGGAGTTCTAGGATGGAGGGCTACAGGGTCTTCAGGAGGGACTGGCAGGCAGGCAAGGTTGTGGTATCACATTATACAGAAGGGAGAGATTTGATTGTACAGCCCTTACAGTTAGTGGTGATGTGGTTGCAAGTCCCTGGATAAGGATTAGGAGGATGGAAGCAAGCAAAGAGGGCAAACTGCACTCCAATGTGCATCAAACACAGCATAGCCAGCTGGTCAAGTAGGTGATTATCTGGCTGTATCCATACCTGGTGTGGTCTCACCTTGAGCACTGTGTGCAGTTCTGGTCCCCAGAAATGAATAAAGATGTGAATGTTCTTGAATGCGTCCAGAGAAGGGCAAAAAAGTACTGACAAGGATGGAATGCATGTCCTGAGAGGATCAGCTAAGGACCCTGGGCACGTCTAATGTGGAGAAAAGTAGGCTGAGCGGCAACCTCAGCTTCCGGAAGAGGAGAAGTGCAGAGGGAGGTGCTGAGCTCTTGTCCCTGGGGTACAGTGTCAGGACATGCGGGAATGGTTCAAAACTGCATCAAGGAAGATTCAGACTTGACATTAGGAAGCATTTATTTAACAGAAGGGTGGTAAAACACTGGAATAAGCTATCTAGAGAGGTGGTCAATGCCCTAAATCTGTCAGTGTTTAAGAGGCATTTGGACAATGCCCTTAGTAATAGGCTTTAGCTTGGTCCAGCAATTGGATTAGATTATCATCATAGGTCCTTTCTTACTGAAATAATCTATTCTATTCCATGCATAGATAGGGAAAAAAAAAAAAAAAAAAAGAAGAAAGTATTCAACAGATGGGTATTTTACTTTTTTGTTACTTTCTGCATTGCATGTTTAGCTTCTCTGTGCTATATGCTGTCACTGGAGCTTGTAATTGCCTATAAGACTGACGGTATATTGTTCTACCTAATGAAATGTAAAATTGGCTTTTGAAATAAACAAAAGAAAAATGTTAAACCATAAAAAAGAAAGATGTGTACTGTAGGCCTCTGTGTTTCAGACTATGAGGAAACTGTACCCTTCATGATGACTTCTTTCATTACAAGAATGTTGCCTAGTGGCAACTTCTGTAGTGAAAATACCCAGGGACTTCTGAGATACAAACACAAATGAGGGAAAAACGAATTCCCCAAACTGAAACTTTCTCAAACTAATCTCTCTTACTGATGTCTTTATTTGAGAGTGTGGATAATTGTTTCTGTCATGTAAGTTTCAAGACTTTTTCGCTGAGCAGCTTTAGCTGAACAACTTCCCAAGTTCAACATATATTGCCAAGAGTAAAATCACCAATATCCCGTAAACAAACATATTTACGAGCAAGATACTCATCTAGTTTAAATCCATTGGTACTAATGACAAGTTTTCATTAACTTAAGATCAGGCTGCACATATAGATGCTATACACTAGTGGTTTTTCTACCTTTAGTTGCCACTTCCTCCCTCAGTTTGAGGTCTCAATACAGAGGTTAAGCCTGAAGTATTATATATTCTATTTTATAAAGGGGTACTTCACAAAGCAGTATAAGTACTTTGCCAATGACTCTCTGAAGACACAAAATTAACTTCTGAGTAAATACCAGTTAAATTCAAAGAACACTACCTGGTTTTTTCTACCACCTCTCTTACTGAAGCTATTTTCCTGCCTTCCTATGATGCAAAGTAGCTTTCCAAATATTTTCAAAACTAAAAACTTCTGTTCTTAAAATGTGCATGTAAGAACAGATGAGGGCTGCAGAATATGCAGCAGTGTTCAGACAACTAAATCCTTTTATTTTGATGCCTTAGAGGCACAGAATGTATCACTAGGTATGTAAATAATATTGTTTATATTATGTAAACGTATTATTACATATTATGTCCCTGAAAAGCAGGAACCCAGAGATCAACTAGGCATTCTTTCAGAACTCCTTTATGCACAGAAATATCATGAGATTAATCCATAAGATTCAATTATGGGCAGCTTAAATGAACACATTTTGTCATGTGATGAGTTGCTGCATTTCACCAAAAAGGCAATAACAGCATCTGAAGTCATGTTCCAGCCCTGGCTTGCAACCATGTGAACATATCCAGACAAGGTAGATAAACGAGTAGGAGTAAGAAAGCAGTTAGAACTGCATAATAAGTTAATAAACTGTTCATCCTGAAATTTAGTAGTTTATCACATAAGTACTATCTGTACTTATACACCTTCATAAATGCACACCTCTCTTCCAAGACTCTCTGTATCGACTTTGTATCGACCAATGTTTGTCATCATAGTTTTCAGCTAAGTTATGAAGCTGGTGTTAATCAGAACTGTTTACTTATATATTTTTTAGCATTTTCACCTATGTCAATTTCTTTTTCATCCATGTTTTAACTGACAATATGCTCTCCATGAAGGGGTTTTTCATGCAGTTCAGTAAGTTATGACTTGTCTTTGAGCAGCATTATCTTATCTGCAAACGCACAATTATTTAGAAGGACTCTGTTTAACTAGATTTCTTCAGCTTTGTATAAATAAAACTCCACTATTCTAGTACTGATGAAGAATGGCTTCTCAAAAAAAAAAAAAAAATCTCATTCCTTAAGCCTAAATTTAATTTTTCTTTTTGTCACATGAAAAAAGGATAGAATTTTCCTAGAAATTAACTGCAGGAAGATAGAAGTTCCTCACTTAGAATCATAGAATAGTTAGGGTTGG